>NC_142064.1:254324661-254532161 GCF_059756535.1 Pantherophis guttatus | reverse complement strand
CAACCTCTTTGCCGAAGAGGTTGTAGAAAAAATGGTTTTAAAAGTAAAAAAAAAAATTGGCCATGCCCACCCAATCACATTACACCCCCCCACCAAGCCCCGCCCACAGAACCGGTAGTAACAAATTTTAGATTTCACCACTGGTATATATATTATATATATATATTGCCTGCAGCTTCCAGCCTTCCCTAATGGCTTGCCTTTCCTTATTGGCCCCCCACTGGAACTCTCACAAATGATCATGTGACTGCTAGATGCTGCAACTCATAAGGGCAAGCCAGTTTCTAAGTGCCCAGGTTTGCAATTTATGTACTGTGGGGATGCTGTAGTTGTAAGTGTGAGAACCAGTCTCATTTTATTCTTTCAGAAATGGATTGCACTTTGGCCATCTCTTGTCTCTTGTCTATTCTTTAGAATTCAGGGGTGTCAAAATGGCAGCCCACGAGCAGGATGTGTCACGTGTAGGCTACGCCCACCCCAGCTCTGCAAAGGGGAAAAAAATGTCACGATACGTCACATGACGGCAACGTGATGCGGCAAGTTTGACACCCGTGTTAAGTTTAGAACAATCTTAGCTGGCTGGGGAATTCTGGGAGTTGAAGTCCACTTATCTTAAAAGCTGCCAAGGTTGAGAAACACTGCATGAGAGGGGCTTAGAAATCATTCAGTCGCCATTGTGCTCATGGAAAAACAATTTTCGATTAGCTTTCCTATCCCCAAGACAGATTCATTTTCTTAAGATCCGACTCTCAACTTTGGCTAAAACCAAGGCCTACTTTCTTAACTCCCACCTAGCCTCCCTCTCTCCCCCCCTTCCCCATTTTGAAAAGATAGTCATGTAAAGCTAAGGATTAGAGAAACCATCTCTTTGTCTGGAGCCTTGCGTGACATCCCTTAGCAACCCAAATGCCAACATTCTGCATTTCTTTCCTTTGTTGGCAGGGTTTTTGCACCCCTCTCCCTTTTACCCCCACGGTTTGCAATTTTTTCATTCCTTCACAGACTTGTTTTTCTTTTTCTTCTCATTTCCTTTGTCCTCATTTCCAGCTGCTCCTGCTTTCAAATTTTGCTATTACTTCCATAATCTTCAAAGGGACATATTAAAAACTGTCTAGACAAGGAGAGGGCTGGTGGTGAGATGTATCAGAATTGTTAACTTCTAGATCTAAATCTTTTTTCCATTGCCATTTTGTTTATTATTTTTTTTCTTGGAACCTGCGAGGTTAACTTTTTCCACGAGTGTATGGACAACTCAGTTGAATCTTGTCTTCTAATTATATTCAAATCGATAGAGAGATAGACTTGCAACACTCTCTCTAGATATTTTTATTATAGTTCATCACATAGGCAGCCAGATGTTTAGACTGGATTTCTCATTTTCAAAGACCTGGGATAGGCAAATGTTTGTTTGATGGTGCTAAAGGTTATTATTATCATAGAACATAGAATAACAGAGATGGAAGGGATCTTGGAAGTCTTCTAGTCCAACCCCCTGCCTAGGCAGGAAACCCTACACCACTTCAGACAAATGGTTATCCAACATCATCTTAAAAATTTTCAGTGTTGGAGCATTCACAACTTCTGGAGGCAAGTTGCTCCACTTATTAATTGTTCTAACTGTCAGGAAATTTCTCCTTCTAAGTTGCTTCTCTTCTTGATTAGTTTCCACCCATTGCTTCTTGTTCTACCCTCAGGTGCTTTGGAGAATAGTTTGACTCCCTCTTCTTTGTGGCAACCCCTGAGATATTGGAACACTGCTATCATGTCTCCCCTAGTCCTTCTTTTCATGAAACTAGACATACCCAGTTCCCGCAATCGTTCTTCGTATGCTTTAGCCTCCAGTCCCCTAATCACCTTTGTTGCTCTTCTCTGCACTCTTTCTAGAATCTCAACATCTTTTTTACCTCATGGCGACCAAAACTGGATGCAGTATTCTAAGTGTGGCCTTACCAAGGAATTATAAAGTGTTATTAACATTCACGTGATCTTGATTCTATCCCTTTGTTTATGCAGCCCAGAACTGTGTTCACTTTTTTGGCAGCTGCTGCACACTGCTGGCTCATATCTAAATGGTTGTCCACTAGGACTCCAAGATCCCTCTCTCAGTTACTACTATTGAGCAAGGTACCACATATACTGTACCTGTGCATTTTGTTTTTCTTGCTTAAATGTAGAACCTTACTTTTTTCACTGTTGAATTTCATTTTGTTAGATAGTGATAGATAGATAGATAGATAGATCAGCTTTTATTTATTTTTTAAACAAATGTATATAGCTTCCCAATTCACATATAAGTGACTCCCGGGTGGCTGAGAACATTTAAAAATCCCTTGTAAAATAAGATCCCCTATAAAACCCCAGAATGGCATTCTTTCCTGTTCTTCAACAACTTCCAATATCTAAGGGGCTGCCACAAGGAAGAGAGGATCAATCTATTCTCCAGAGCATCTGAGAGCAGGACAAAAAGCAATGGAGTAAAACTAATCAAGGAGAGAAGCAACCTAGAACCAAGGAGAAATTTCCAGACAGTGAGCACAATTAGTGGAACAGCTTGCTTTCAGAAATTGTGGATGCCCCATCACAGGAGATTTTTAAGAAGAGATTGGACAGCCATTTGACTGATCTCATTCTCGAGATGGGTGGATTAGAAGACCTCCAAGGTCTCTTCTACCTCTGTTATTCTGTAACTTTAAAAACATTTCAAAGTTGCAAATTCTGATCTGGAGATAAGTATCATTCAATTTATAGAGGCTCACTTTTGAGATGATCTGTACAGGATTGTACTATGAAACACGATAATAACAAGGGCCGTTCACTAAATACCAGTACTTAAAATTGCTTGTCCAGGAAGGAAAAACCCTTAGTGTGTCTAATGGTCTTTAAAAAAAACAATAATGTGTTAGAAGTGTTAGCTTTTGTGAATAGAGAATGTCAAAGATAAGCTGCCTTGGCTGACAAAGCCCAATCTTTTATCCTAATTAATCTATCATATTGTAAATGATTGCTGATGATTTTGACAACCTGACAAATTTTACATGGATGTAAGAACTCCATGAGATATGCTGGTACTAAGCTGTAAGGAGTTTTATAGATCAGACAACTCACTTTAGAGATTTATTTCATTGATCAAATTTCTACATCACTCATCTCATCTAAGTGACTGTGGGCCGTTTACAAATAAGATACGGGACTCTAACAAATATAGCTGATACCTGGACAGGGTTTTTTTTAAGTCTTTGGTATGAGTATAGAATAAAAGGATCTTTTAAAACTACTTCCTGTATTCATTTATGAAAATCTTTGCACCATAATGGATAGAATCCAGGGGTGAAATTCAACAGGTTCTGACAGGTTCTGGAGAACCGGTAGTGGAAATTTTGAGTAGTTCGGAGAACCGGCAAATACCACCTCTGGCTGGTCCCAGAGTGTGGTGGGAATGGAGATTATGCAATATCCTTCCCCCAGGAGTGGGGTGGGAATGGAGATTTTGTAGTCTCCTTCCCCCGGAGTGGGGTGGGAATGAAGATTTTGCAGTATCCTTCCCCTGCCACGCCCAAACCACGCCCACCAAGTCACAACACGCCCACCAAGCCATGCCCACAGAACCGGTAGTAAAAAAATTAGAATTTCACCACTGGTAGAATCCTATCACCTGCATCCTTGATAGCCTTATATTACATTTTTTTTATATTGCATATGAACACAGAAACTTTTTCAAGATTTGAACTGGAGGACTAGAAGACTATACGAGAGAAAGGGATATGTGCATTTGTGTGTATGTTAATTTAAAGAACTAGCATAATATAATCCACTAGGTGTCGTTCTAAGGTCTTTTTTCCCCCATTTCTGTTATCTCACTAATACACACCGCTCTCAGTCCTGACATATGACATAATGTTGAGTTATAGTAACCTTCTGGTTCCCGCTTTCTTTGCTCTTCCTTCCAGTTCAGAGTGATCCGTCTCATCTCAATATTGTCTCTCACTGTAGTTGCATCCTAAGCAAAAGAAGACAGCTGTTTAATAGCAAATAATGTTTTAAAAAGCTGTTTAAAAGCAAAAATAAAATAAAAATGCTCTACCTGATTCAGTTGTCTCAGCTACAAATTTTCACAATTTTAGTCACAAATTGACTTCTGTAGACCTCACTTCATACTTAAGAGCAGGGGTGAAATCCAGCAGGTTCTGACAGGTTCTGGAGAACCGGTAGCAGAAATTTTGAGTAGTTCAGAGAACTGACAAATACCACCTCTGGCTGGCCCCAGAGTGGGGTGGGAATGGAGATTTTGCAATATCCTTCCCCTGCTACGCCCACGAAGCCACACCCACCAAGGCACACCATGTCTACCAAGCCACGCCCACAGAACCGGTAGTAAAAAAATTTGGATTTCACCACTGCTTAAGTGGTGCCTATCTTCCCTGTCATTGTATTTTTATATTATTCCTGTTTTTGTTTTTGTTTGACAAATTATAATAAATAAAATAGAAATAAATAAATAGACAGAACTTCATAAATTTATATCCTAAATTTATCTACCCTTCATCCTTTTTCACTAGAACATAGATAGGAAATCTACGCTCCCAAGGATATTGCTAAATTACAACTCCGAGCATCTGTTTCATCATATGGAGGGTGCCCAATTGCATTTTCCCGGCCCTAGAAGTTCTGGGTAGGATTAAGTAGCTGTCATGGTCTTCTCAGCACCAAAACCAACTCAAATTTCACTCCCCAGCTGGTACAGTATTGTGACTCAGTGGTGAAACAGCTGTTTTTGGTTGACTTGTTCAAACTCTGACCCAAAGTACCACATGGCACTTTATAGCTTCTGTTAGTCACTGGAATCCTCCTGGTGGGATCTGGGAGAAGGGTAAAAGAACGGGACACCCTTCCACTGTGGAACAGGTGTGCATTTCCAGTGTATTGTCTAACCATCATCCACTAAATATGCTTTCTTCTCTTGTAGAAAGAAGGTGGATTTGTAATAGCAACCTGTTCCAGCCAATTTTACTGCGGTATTTTGAGACTGGAACCAATCACCTTCTTTCCATCAGAATGGACTAGGGACCTGTTATGAGGTGGCAGAAGATGCCTTTAAAATCAGGATGAGGGGTGGAAGACTTCCTTTTCCTTCTCAGAATGAAATAAGGATTTGGATAGACTTTCCAGCTTAGGAAATCTGAATCTAATTTAGCTGGCAGGGTTGCTGGGAAAATTAAATGGAGGAGGAATTGGGAATGTTATCTGAAAGTTTTCAGAAGTAAAAATTTTAAATACTTGGCTTAGGTTAGATTCATTGAAATCAATGAATCTCAGTAGCCGTGAGTGCTTTGAGAGTGATTAAATATGAATCAATCTGATTTCACTTGGTATACTCTTAATTAGGGTTTAATCTAGTTCCTCGTTGTAAGAATTAAAACTAGGATCAGTCAATAGAACTGACTGACACACTTAAACATATATATTATTATCCTATGGAATTCATGATAGATACTAGATTACTGTATTTTTCGGAGTATAAGACGCACCAGAGTATAAGACGTACCTACCTTTTTTGGTGAGGAAAAGAAGAAAAAGAAATCTCCCTCTGCCTCTGCCTCTCAGCAATTTTGCCTGGTTGCAGCAAACAGCAAACAGCCTGCTTTACTTTCATTTTTGTTTTCAGCATAACTTGATTAGCACAAGGAAAAAAAAATCCGCTCCAGCAATTTACTTCTTTTCAGCAAGCAGCAGAGACCTGTGCAAAACAGCTGAGAGCAAATCAGCTGAGAGTCAGGAGGCTGATCCAATCAACTTGTGCTAATTAGGCTGTGCTGAAGCTGAAAGAATCTGTTTTTTCTTGCTGTTTGCTTGCAAGGAGGTAACTGCTGCGAGGCAGAGGCCAAAGGGTGGGGGCCAGTGGGTGGGCGGGGCTACATTCGGTGTATAAGACGCACCTAAATTTTTACCCCCTTTTAGGGGGGAAAAAGGTGCATCTTATACTCCAAAAAATATGGTACGTAGTTGTTAAAAATATTACAAGTAGTCCTTGACTTATAACTGTTTGTTTAGTGAAAGTTTGAAGTTGTGAGAAACAACTTCAGTTTGAATAGTGTGAAACAACCAGAAATAGCATCCGTACAGCTATGTGTCAAAATTTGGGCGCTTGGCAACTGGCATGTATTTTAGACGGTTGTAGCATCCTGGGATTGTGTGATTGCCCTTTGTGACTTCCCAGCTGGCTTTTGACAAGCAAAGTCAATGGAGGAAGCTGGATTCAGTTAATGACCGCATGGTTCACTTAACAACTGCAGTAATTTCCTTAACAACTGAAGGGAAAAAAAAGCTTGGGGAATTGGGTTCTGTTGCTTAGCAACAAAAATTCTGGTCCCGAGTGATCATAAGTCCAGGAGTACCTGTCCACCAGTTTGTGCCTTATTAAAATGATGGCTTTTTGCACATTTATGTGAGAGTGTAGCGCATTGAACTCAGTGGGACTGACTTCTGGTCAAATTAGAGATCTGTATTAGATCTCTGCAGCAAATCAAGTCAAAACCAAACTGAACAGATCATGGCTCAGGCTGATGCATGAACCCTGCCGTAAGAAACCTACTGTCAGCATTCCAGAAAACCCCCCATGCAAGTAAAAACTGAAGCAAGCATTTTTCAAAGTTCTATTTACTAGAATACGTAAATTGGCACATCTGGGAAAACCCGAATCTGAGAGGTCCGGGTTTTCCCTCAGTAAATCAAACCCCCCAAAACCATCCCCTCACTCCTCAGTCGATCACATGCTCCAATCACCATCCGTCCCATCTCGAGACATCACTCCGACCACTCCTTCTCCAGATGCAGGATCGGCCTGACCTTGACCGACAGGAAGAATGCTATTATGTCTAAAGACAACCCTTCTACTAAATCCCCCCTCCTACTTTCCCACACAGGAGAAGGTGGCAGCATGGAAGCTTCCGGCTTAATATGGCTTCCAAAACTGACACCTACATTGCTGAGATCATTTAGCAATAGCAATAGCTCTTAAGACTTATATACCGCTTCACAGGGCTTTACAGCCCTCTCTAAACGGTTTACAGAGTCAGCATATTGCTCCCAACAATTTTGGCTCCTCATTTTACCCACCTCAGGAAGGATGGAAGGCTGAGTCAACCTTGAGCCTGGTGAGATTTGAACTGCCAAATTGCAGTCAGCAGAAGTAGCCTGCAATACTGCATTCTAACCACTGCGCCACCGTGGCTCATTTAGACCGATTTTTGGCAATGTGCAAGAAAGCCAGTTTAAATCATCCTTGAGAGATGGCTGTTCAACTTATTGATAAAAAACCTCTATTCGTGGAGAATCTCCATATGAAGACTGTTCCACGGTTGACTAGATCTCATTCTGATATTTAAACAAATCTTGGGAGCTGGTATCTATACTCATTGTTTTTGGTCTTAGAAGTGGAAGGGATCATAGAAGTCGTCTGTTTGTTCCTTCAGTGACTGACAGTGTTCAAAGATAGCATTGTGACAGACCTTTAGAATGAGTTTTGTTTCCTCTAGCTAAGGAGATTTTACCACTTAGAACAGGGGTGAGCAACTATGGCTCTTTTATGACCTATGGACTTCAACTCCCAGAATTCCTGAGCCAGCATTGCTAAAAAGGGCCTTACTTATCCACCCCTCAGTTCTATGATATTTTTTTTAATTGATGTATTGTAGGAAGAAATATCCTTCTGGGTTCTGCTCCAAGTGGGGAAAAAGACACTGGGAACATGGAGACTGCTTGGAAAGATGTTTTGATGGTGGACAGGATCACATGGCTTGAGTTCCTGAACAGAAAAAAGGGCAGATACAGCGAATCCTCGAGTTTTTATGCTCTCTTTACTTTTACTTTTACTTTTATTTGATTTATATACCGACCTACTCCCGAAGGACTCAGGGCGGTGAACAGCCAACAATAAAATACATATATACAAAATTTAAAAAGCAGAGATAAAATCGAATTAAATAGTTTGGCCCAGACAAATTTAAAACCCCAATCAATTTAAAACAAATTTAAACTTTGAATATTAAAAATACTAAAAAATATTAAAAAATTAAAAATGTTTTAAAAGAGGGAGAAAGTTAGGCCAGGCCCACCTGGTGAAATAAAAAGGTCTTTAGAGCGTGGCGGAAGGTGCGCAGATCCGGGATCCTCCGTATCTCCGGGGGGAGCTCGTTCCAGATAGTAGGTGCCCCCACAGAGAAGGCTCTCCCCCTGGGCGCCGCCAGTCGACATTGTTTGGCCGACGGCACCCGGAGGAGCCCCTCTCTATGAGAGCATACTGGCCGGTGGGAGGCTCTCTCTGCCTTTGCATTTCGAAAGAGTATCCTGATTGGTTGTCAGACTCCCAAGGGGTGGGGGTCTTAGCTAGCCTTGCTGGCTGATGGTCACATGTGCTTCCCAGGTCACATGTGGTGAGTTTCTGCTGCTATTGTGTAGAGGGCTAATCCTATCTTTGTTGGATCTTTGGCAATTCCTACTATAGCTCTGCCTGAAGGAGGTAGATCTTTGTTATGTAGAATAGACTGGCCCAAGCCTTAATGGCCCATTGACAAAGGGTGGGGGCAGGAAGATGGGAGCTGCTTCAAAACATGCTTATCCATTTCCCATCCAGGGAAATATAATATTCTGCCTCTTTTAATATTTCCTAAAAATATTTCATTCCTCTAGGAAAGGGGTGGGTGCTAACTTCCTACAGTATATCCCACCTTTATTATTTTTACAAATACACTTTCCTCCTCCTATTTTCCCCACAACAACCACCCTGTGAGGTGGGCTTGACCATCAGAGAGAGACTGACCTAAAATCACACAACTGGTTTTCCTAGCTAAGATGGGACTTGAACTCATAGTCTCCTGCTTTCTAGCCTGGTGCCTTAACCCAAAGGTCTTCAAACTTGGCAGCTTTAAGACTTGTGGACTTCAACTCCCAGAATTCTCCAGCCAGCTATGCTCCAGCCAGCTATGCATAGCTGGCTGGAGAATTCTGGGAATTGAAGTCCACAAGTCTTAAAGCTGCCAAGTTTGAAGACCTCTGCTTTAACCTCTAGACCAGGGGTGGACAAATATGGCCCCTTAATGACCTGTGGACTTCAATTCCCAGAATTCCTGAGCCAGCTTGGCTGTCTCAGGAATTCTGGGAGTTGAAGTCCACAGGTTGTAAAAGGGCCACGTTTGCCCACCCCTGCGCTAGACCAAACTGGCTCTCATTACATGACAACATTTGGGTTTAGTCAGAAGCCACATCCATGCAGCTTGCCTCCATCTGGCCATCTGATTTCAGTTATTTGTAGCCTGCTATTATTATTCTCATTGTTATCCTTTGTAGGTCCTTGGGCTTTCTTCGGAGACATATTCAGAATATAGATTCCATTTCCCTTGTCTGCATTCTGGTTTGACAGCCAAAATAATTCATTTCACAAGCAAAAGTGTTCAGCTTAAGGTATGTACTATTTTATGAGTGCACAGGAATTTGGCTGGATGCCCCTGGAAACAGACTACTAGGCAAGATGGACCTTGATTTGATCTACTTGGGCAGTTTTTATGCGTAATTGCTGTAACTGAGAACATGCTGTCACATGTTTCCTAGTTAAAAAGTTTTGCTACGGTCTTAAGTTCCTGAAAGAGAGGATTCATTCTGCCCAAATTCCCAGCAATGATGTGGGTCAAATGATGTGTTGTCATCCCCGCTCCTTTTCCTAGTGTTATATTTTAATTTTCCGTGATGGGAAGCCCACGGCCTGCTCATTCACGCCATAAAACCCGTTATTATTTTAATTATGAACAATTTCAGTTTATTCCTTGCGCTTGCATTTTATGTCCATTCAGACAGAAACAAAAGAGACAAATGACTCCATTTTAACCACATGAGAATATTCAGCACAAAGATTCTCAAACATTTTTCAATATTTGTACAAAATGCTAAGCCATCAATTATGTAATCATGCTTTATAGTATACATTAAGGCCATTGTTTGGCTGGTTCTGTAGAATACATTAAGTCATACGCTATGATTATCAAATTACGGTGGATAGCTTCATACAACATGCTAAACCAAAATCAAACAAACTGCCATCCAGAGCCATTTTCAAAGTTCATTTTTCAAAGTGAGATGGGTGGCATATAAAATGAATGAATGAATGAATCAGTCAATCAATCAACTAATCAATGTTTCATGTGATAGGTGAACTCAATCTGAGTGGATTCAATGAGCCATCTAATGCAGACTTCTTGCTTTTTTTATTTAACATGTGTGAACTTAGCAATTATAATTTAGTCTGCAAACTATGGTTAAGCAAAGCATGTTTGAGAATCTTTGTGCTGAATATTCTCATGTGGTTAAAATGGAGTCATTTGTCTCTTTTGTTTCTGTCTGAATGGACATAAAATGCAAGCACAAGGAATCTATGAATCCAGACATCATCTAGCATGGATGGATATCAATTGCTATTTTCCCTAGATATCATCCATATCATAGGTAATGTGTACTTTCTGTCCTGCCTCCAGTTGTGTCTTCACAGCAACTCCTGTGGGACTGAAAAAGAATCATCAGAGGTTTCATTCCTGCAAATAAACCTTTTAATACTTTATTTGCATTCTCCCAGGTGCATGAAGCCACAATTCTCATTAAGTACATGGTGATTCTGCCAGCTCAAAAGGAGGGAGTTGTAGTTTGGCATGTCTGGAAGGCCCCTGTTGGGAAGGTTGTTGTACTTCACTTGATCCCAGGACCTCCAGAAAAGCAACCACTGCGAGAATGCTTTTACTATCAACATTTGTGCATTCTTTATTGCAAAGCTTTGAGCCCTTAGTAAACCATTAACCTGTTTTCTTCTTGGAATCCTGCCATGACTTTGGGCCACTGGAGAGAATTTTTCTCCTACTTCCTGTTGTGCTGGAGAGAGTTTAACCCAGCGGTGAAATGCACTTATCTTCGCTACCGATTCGGGAATGTGAGCATGCGTGCCTCTTCTGTGCATGCGCAGAGGGTCAAAAACGGGACGCAATGACGTCTTGGCGGGTGGGTGGAGCCTCCCGCCACTGGCACTACCGGTTCACGCGAACCGGATAGATTTCACCGCTGGTTTAACCACTGGTAGACTGTTAGCTTTCCTTCTCTAGCTGGTTGACTTTTTTCCAAGTTCTGAAACTAACCAGGGCCAGATCTGATTGATACATGGATGGGAGAATGATACACCAAACGCGTGCTGCATGTGCCGTGCACACCAAACGTGCACTGCATGCTCATGCCACTGCATGCATGTGCATGTGCAGTGCTTGCCAAAGGGAGGCTTGGGAAGGTAAGTAGAACGGGGGGGGGGGAGGAATCAGCTGTGTTGCGCGGTTTGGCTTTGCTAGAAAGAAGGATTTCCTGTTTTCTAGCAAAGCTAAACCACACGGCACAGCTGATCGTCAGATTGTAGTTTTTTTTTACTACCAGTTCGCCTGAACCGGTAGTTTTTATCTCTACCGGTTTGCCCGAACCGGAGCAAATCGGTAGCATTTCACCCCTGCCAATGTGCAACCTGAGTGCATAGATTAAAAGATGTAATAGAAGCCTCCATTCATCTAAACCAGGGGTGTCAAACTCAAAGCCTGTGGGCTGAATCTGACCCGTGGGGTGCTTAGATCTGGCCCTGGAAACAGCAAAGGACCATCCCACGGTGCCTCTGCCAGTGAAAACGGAGCTCGGGTGGCCTTCCGGGCTCTGTTTTTGCTGGCAGAGGGTTGCAGGAAGTTATCACAGCTGAAAACAGAGCTCTGGCACCCGTTTTCACTGGCAGAATGCTCGGGCCACCATAGATGCCCCCGAGACGATTGACATCGAGCTAGCGGCACCCACCCTGGCCCCCCCAAGGTCAAACACAACCCTGATGTGGCCCTCAATGAAGTCGAGTTTGACACTCCTGATCTAGACCCAAACACCTGGAGAAACAGCCACGCCTTGACCCCCTTTTCAAGGCCATCGGGTCCCATTTTATATTGAGGGGGTGAGAGGGAAAGAGAGAGAGAGGGAGGGAGGGAAGGAGGAAAGAAAAAGAAAAGGAAGGAAGGAGTAAAGAAAGGAAGGAAAGAAAAGAAAAGAAAGAAGGACAGAATGAAGAAAGGATAGAAAGAAAGGAAGGAAGGGAAAGAGAAGGAAGGAAGGACAGAAAGAAAAAGAGAAAGAAAGAAAGAAAAAGAAAGAAAGAAAAAGAAAGAAATAAAATGTCACTCTGTCATTTTTTGTGCTCTTGACAAAATTAAGAAACCAGGATTTGTCTTGCTAAGAAGAGAGTATCTCCATTGTTAAATGAGTTTTAGGAAATGGAACAGCAGAAAATAACTTTTATGTTTAAAGAATGGGTCATGTTGTGCTTAGATTTAAATATATAGCAAATTAAGAACAATAATGATGCTAATTACTTAAATATAATAAGTAGGCATGCTCCTTCAAGCGGCCTTTTTGGGATATTTCAAATGCTTTAATCATAATTACAGTCTATTTATAGATTTCCCCTTCCCCCCTTCTCCTATCTGGTTCTTTGCTTTCCTTTTTTCCATCGGATGCCTTTGAAGTTAGCCAGCTTTGATTCATTTAGAAGCTTTTCAGTCAAGCTTGTGGCATTGGTCAATAAAGCAATGTAGAACATCAGATGATGCAGAACTATAAATCTATACAGGAAAGCATTTAATGCGCACACAAATATGTATTGATCTGCTGATGAGGCAGTCTTGCTATATCAATCCCACAGGGATGAAGCAAAACGCAACTCTGTGAACAATTGTGGTGAACAATACCCATTCAAACTGGAACGAAAGATGCACAATACTGAAACCAAGGGCAATAATCAGCCAGAACACTTACACCATAACGTAAACATTTCATTTAGTAAATGTATACTCCAGTGGTGAAATCCAATTTTTTTTATTACCGGTTCTGTGGGCGTGGCTTGGTGGGCATGGTGGGCGTGGTGTGGTGGGCATGGCAGGGGAAGGATACTGCAAAATCCCCATTCCCTCCCCACTCCTGGGGGAAGGATATTGCAAAATCTCCATTCCCACCCTACTTTGGGGCCAGCCAGAGGTGGTATTTGCCAGTTCTCCAAACTACTCAAAATTTCCGCTACCGGTTCTCCAGAACCTGTCAGAACCTGCTGGATTTCACCCCTGGTATACTCCAGAGGTGGGTTTCAGCACCAGTTCTGGAGAACCGGTAGCAGAAATTTTGAGTAGTTTGGAGAACTAGTAGTAAAAATTCTGACTGGCCCCACCCCCATCTATTCTCTGCCTCCTGAGTCCCAGCTGATCGGGAGGAAATAGGGATTTTGCAGTACCTTCCCCTGGAGTGGGGTGGGAATGGAGATTTTACAGTATCCTTCCCCTGCCATGCCCACCAAGCCATGCCACGTCCACCAAGCCACACCCACAGAACTGGTAGTAAAAAAATTTGAAACCCACCACTGGTATACTCCATCAATCAAGCCATATCCTCAAAATGGTTAAAATTTAGTGGGTGTGAGTGTATTGGTATATTGAAGTGGTCTTATTTTTCTTCTTCTTAGATGGGTTAGAGCTGTATTTCTCAACCTTGGCCACTTTAAGATGGGTGGACTTCAAATCCCAGAATTCCCCAGCCAGCTGGCTGAGGAATTCTGGGATTTGAAGTGTACCCATCTTAAAGTGGCCAAAGTTGAGAAACACTGGGTTAGAAATTGAATAACCCCAATTTATTCATAGAGCTACCACGGGTAAGTAGTGGGGCTTCATCCTTGGTCATTCACCCGCTCCTAAGCTAACATCTTCAATACTATCCCACCCTGGTTCTTGCGCTGAGGTAGATGGACTGGTCCAACATTTTCATAGCAGGGGGGGGAATTAAAACCTGGGTCTCCCCACTTTTAATTCAGCACCTTAAATGCATCACATGATTCTTGCCTCCCTCAGGCACGTGGATCATCTTGGCTTTAAGTTTCGTGGTGGCTCAGTGGCTAAGACACTGAGCTTGTTGATAGAAAGGTCGGCAGTTCAGCGGTTCGAATCCCTAGTGCCACGTAATGGGGTGAGCTCCCGTTACTTGTCCCAGATTCTGCCAACCTAGCAGTTCGAAAGCACGTAAAAAATGCAAATAGAAAAATAGGGACCACCTTTGGTGGGAAGGTAACAGCGTTCCGTGCGCCTTTGGTGTTTAGTCATGCCGGCCACATGACCACGGAGACATGTCTTCGGACAGTGCTGGCTCTTTGGCTTTGAAACGGAGATGAGCACCGCCCCCTAGAGTCAGGAACGACTAGCACATATATGCGAGGGGAACCTTTACCTTTACCTTAGTCACTAATAACCCCAAAACCCTTTCAAGAGATGGCTAAGCACACCTTCGGCATCATAGTTTTTAACTTTTTTTTTTAACTTCTATATGTATTTGTATTTATTATGGCTGTTCACTGCCCTGAGTCCTTCGGGAGTAGGGCAGTATACAAATATGAAAAAATAAATAAATAAATAAATAGTTAAAGAGGCCTTTCTGTCTCACCTAAGGCACTGTGATTGACAGCTAGCTTTGATTGAAAACCCTGGCAGACACCACCAGGAATGCGCAGAGCACAGCAAGTACTAACAAACCCCATTATTTGCTTTGCTGCAACGAGATAGCAAGACTATCCCTTTGCAAATTATGAATATTTCACAATGGAAGAAGCGATCTGTCTTGAGAAGCATCACACTGGACTGTACAGGTCATCCTCGACTTATCACCACAACTGGGATCAGAATTTCTATTGCAAAGCAAGGCGGTTGTTAAGTGAGTAGCACCCCTTTTTAATCAGCTTTTTAAAAAACTCTTGTTGTTAAGACAATCTCGCTGCAGTTGTTAAATGAATCAGGCAGTCGTTAAGTGAATCCAACCTCCCCTACTGACTTTGCTTGTTGGAAGTCAGCTGGGATGATTGCACATGGCCATCACAAGACGATGGGACACGGCAACTGTCCTAAATACATGCCAATTGCCAAGCACTTGAATTTTGATGGAGATGCTGCAGTGGTCTTAAGTGCAAGGACTGGTTTTTTTTTTTTTTTAATTGTAAACAAACATACACATATAGACATAAACATTAAAACAAACTAGACATAAACTAACTATACAGTGAAATCAAGTCACATAACTTGAACTTTGGAAGTAGAGTTACTTCGGTAATTGTATATCAATATATCTATATATATTATCTTTCATCTTGTATCAATGTTTATATAACGATATTTCCTTTTATTTCCTTATTTTTGTATCATTGGGTGGTAGTCTCTTATTTCGTGTCTTTTTTATCTAGCCATTTGTACCATTCTTGCCAAATTAAGTAAAAGTCTGTATCTTCTTTCCCTTGTATTTCTTTGGTCAATTTGTCCATTTCTGCACATTCCATAATTTTTTGTATTATTTTTTCTTCTGGTGGCGTGTTTTCCAATTTCCACATTTGTGCGAAAACGATTCTAGCTGCAGTTAGGATGTGTATTATCAAGTATTGTGTTTCTTTTTTATAGTCCTTTGTCAGTATACCTAATAGGTAAGTTTCCGGTCTGAGGGGTACTTTTTGGGCGGTAATTTCTTCCAGCTGACTTTGAATTGTTTTCCAAAATTTTTTGACTTTGGGGCATGACCACCACATGTGGTAGTAAGTCCCCTTCTGTATTTTACACTTCCAACAGTTCTGATTAGTATTGGGAAACATCCTTGCCAACCGTGCAGGGGGAAGATGCCACCTATAAAACATCTTGTACGTGTTTTCTTTGTAGGGCACGGACATTGTCAGCTTAGTATTTACTTTCCATATTTTTTCCCAATTCTCTAGGTTAATATTATATCCAAAATTTTTAGCCCAAATGATCATATTTTCCTTCACCACTTCTTCTTCCAATTTGTATTTTAATAGATAATTATATATTTTAGTTATTAATTTGTCATCTGATTGCATTATAATTTTATCTAGTTCATTTCTTTCTTTTTGGATTCCAAATTTTTCCATATCGCTTTTATATCTTGATTTTATCTGTAAATACGGCCACCAATCAATATCCGTGCCCTGTTGTCTCAGTTCCTCTCTTGTTTTCATATCTCCCTCTGTATTCAACAATTCATCATAGGTTTTCATCCTGTCTGTGTCCATTGTATTCGGGTAGATTTGGGCCTCCATGGTTGATAGCCATTTTGGGATTTTGTCGTAGTGTTTTCTCCTTATTTCAGTCCAAATTTTTGCCAGTGCTCCTCTGATATAATGTCTCCTGAAGTGTTCATGTTGTCTGGGCTTTTCCTCCCATAGAAATGCGTGCCAGCCTTTTGACAAGTCAAATCCTTCTAGTGCTAGTGTTCGTTTATCTTTGAATGTCATCCAATCCTTAATCCAAGTTAGAGCTGTTGCAGTGTAATAGGTTTGCCAATCTGGTAGTCCCAGGCCACCCCTTTCTTTAGTGTCCTGCAGGTGTTTCAGTTTAATCCTGGCTCTTTTTCCTTGCCATAAGTACTTTAATGTCATTTTGTCAAGGTCTTTGAAGTATGATTTTCCTGGGTTTATCGGTATTGTTCTAAATAGATATAGTATTTTTGGTAGGATTGTCATTTTAATTGAAGCGATTTTGCCTAGTAGTGATAATTTCAATTTACTCCATACCTCTAAGTCCTTCTGGATTTGTTTGGCCAATTTGATGTAATTGTCTTCTTTGAGGGATGATACCTTATTAGTGAGCCAGATTCCTAGATATTTTATTTTTGTTGTTGTTTGTATTCCTAATGTCTCTTCCAATTCTTTCTCCTGGGTTTTTGTCAAATTTTTGGTTAGTAGTTTTGTTTTTTGCCTATTAATTCTCAATCCTGCCACTTCGCCATATTGATCTATCTTCCTTAGTAAATTCAGTCCTGATTGTTTTGGTCGTTCTAAGATGAATACTACATCGTCCGCGAATGCTTGTAATTTATACTCCTGGTTTTTTGTTCTTAATCCTTTTATTTCATTGTCGTTCCTAATTTCATTCAACAGTGGTTCCAATGCTAATATATATAATATAGGAGAGAGAGGACATCCTTGTCTCACTCCCTTAGATATTTTGAATTGGTCTGTTGTCTCTCCGTTTATCCATATTTTTGCAATTTGGTCTGAGTATATTGTTTTAATCATATTTAAAAATTTGTCGCCGGTTCCCATTTTTTCTAATTGCAGTATTAAGAATCCCCAATTAAGATTGTCGAACGCCTTTTGTGCGTCAAGGAAGAGTAGGGCCATCTTTTCATTCGATTTTTGCTCATAATATTCCAGTATATTAATTATTGTTCTTGTGTTCTTGTTAATTTGCCTGTTTGGAATGAATCCATTTTGATCAGGATGGATGTAATTCACGATAATTTTCTTCATTCTCTGGGCCATGATTGATGTAAATAGTTTATAATCTACATTTAGAAGTGTTATAGGTCTGTAGTTTTTGATTTGGGTGAGATCTGAGTCTTCTTTGGGTATCAGAGTGATGATTGTTTCAATCCATGATTTAGGAATTTTGGCTTCTAAGATTGCTTCATTTTGGACTTGTAATAAAATATCATCTATTGGCTGGTATTCGATTTTGTAAAATTCCGCTGGGATGCCGTCTGGACCTGGTGTTTTATTGTTGTTCAGCTTCTTCTTTGCTTCCATTAATTCTGACATCGATATTGGTTTGTTCAAGAGTTCTCTTTGAGTTTCCTTTATTTCTAAAATGTTGGATTTATTTATATATTCTTTCACTTTTTCCAATTGAATTTCTTCCTGTGCATATAGTTCCTGATAAAAATTTCTTGCGATTCGCTTTTTTTCTTCGTCCATGTGCTGTAATTGCCCTTGTTCATCTTGTAGTTGGTGTATTATTTTTTTTTCTTTTTCTTTCTTTAGTTTATAAGCCAACCAACGTCCTGTTTTATTTGCGAATTCGAATTGGTTTTGTTTTGCCATTTTGATTTTCCTAGCTATTTCTGTTGTTGTTATTAGATTTATTTCATGTTTGATAAGATTTATTTTCCCCTTGATCTCTTTCTTGTCGGGTCTGTTCTGTAATTCTGCTTCCTGTTTTCTGAGCTCAATCAATAAATTGTTTCTTCTTTGCTGTTTCTCTCTGTTTTTCTTCGTCTTAAATGAGATTGTTAATCCTCTTATATATGCTTTTGTAGTGTCCCATAGGACTTGTAATGATGTTTGTTCCCTGTTATTTATTTGGAAGAATATCTCCATCTCTTTCTTTATCATCTCTATATATTCTTTATCTTTAATGATCTCTCTGTCCATCATCCATCGTCCCCTTTTTGGCTGGCCTTTCCAGACTATTGTTATAGGACTGTGGTCCGCCCATACATTCGGTGTAATTTCAATTTCTTTTATATTTTCTCTTAATTCTGCAGTCATCCAGGCCATGTCTATTCTGGACCAGGACTGATGGGGATTTGAGTAATAAGTGTACTGTTTTTTAGTTTTATTCAGTTCTCTCCAGGCATCTTTCAATTGTAACTCTTGAATCATGTCCTTAAAAGAATCAGGTAGTGTCTTTTTCCTAGAGTTATTTTTTTTGTTACTTTGGTAGTCATAGTCCATGTCAACGATTGCATTGTAGTCCCCTATTATACATAGATGTTCGTAGTCTAATTCTTTAATTTTATCATGTATCTTTTTAAAATATTCTTTTTGGCTCCCGTTCGGGGCATATATTGATATCAATAACATATTTCGGGTCTCCATCTTAATATCTATCATTAGTATCCTGCCATCTTCATCTGTGTAAATTTGTTTTGCCTGGATATGGCTTTTAATGTATACTGCGATACCTCTTTTTTTTTGATCTGATAGTGAGGTGAATAGTGTTCCAAGTTTTCTGTTTTCTAGTAACTGTTGATGTTGTTTTTTGATATGTACTTCTTGTAGGTTGATAATATCTATATCTAATTTTTGAAGTTTTCTAAAAGTGTGTGTTCTTTTGGTTGGTAGATTAAGGCCGTTTATATTAATTGAGATTAATTTCAACTCTCGTCCCATTTCCTTTAGTTTTTCTTTATTAGTTTAAGTTTACTTGTGTTTCTTGTTACCATATGTGTTTTCTCCCTAGCCCCTTCTCTCTCCATCTTCTCCCTTTCCCTAGGCTCCTTCTCTTCCTTTCCTTTTTTTATTTCCCCCGTGGGGTGTTCCTGGTTTACATTATCTGAATCACGTCTAGTTTCCTGTTCCTCTTCTATTATAAAGTGAGTGTCAAAGAATTCTTGTGCCTTCTCTATCGTATCGATTTTATATTTTTTGTCGTCCCAAGATATTAAGATTCCCTCCGGTACCAGCCAGCGGAACATTATTTTGTGTTGAATCAGTAGGGTTGTCAAAAAATTATAGTTTTTTCTGTATTCTCTTATTCTTCTTGGAACTTGTTTTAGGGTTATTATTTCTTTCCCTTGGTAGCAGGGTTTTCCCTCTCTCATGGACGTGTAAATCTCTTCTTTTACAGTTTTACGTGCGAATCTAACATGTATTTCTTTAGGTAGTTTGTTCCTACGAGCATAGTTCGTATGAACTCTATATATTTCGTCAATTTCCCTACTAATATCGCTTTTTTCCTTTTGGGTAGCCTCTACTAATATGTCTGTCATCAGGTCTCTTAGATCTTCTCCTTTTGTTTCTGCAATATTTTGAAATCGTAAAAAGAATGATGCTTTTTCTAATTCTAAGTGGGTAATTGACTCTTCGAGTTCTCTATTTGACTCCATTTGATTTTGTTCAATATTATCCATCTTTTTCTCCGTTAGGATCATTTTGGCTTCCATGTTTTGGATTCGTTCTTCGTTTTTGACTATGTTTTGTTGTATTCTCTCGATCTTATTGTCCATTTTTTTAATATTATCATTTATTTGTCCTACTTCTGATTTCAATTCCTCATGGTTCTTTTTTGTTTCTTCGTGATTATTCGCAATTGTTTCTTGGGTTTTGTTCATCCCCTCCTGAATCATAGCTAGTATAGACTGTATATTCTGTATGCTGTGTGCACTGGCAGCTTTTTCTTTGTCTGTAGTTAACATCGTGTCTATGGTTTTTTGTTGTGCAGGTGAAGATTGTGTGGGTATTGGATTTGTTGTTAATTTTTTCCCTGATTTAGTTATTGTTAGTGAAGATGTTGCCATCGTTGTCTTTTGTATTAATTTTCCCCAAATTTTCATATACTAATTGATTGGGGGTGGATGAAATATCGTTATATAAGGATCGGGTTAATTAATTCGAAGGAGTTAGGGAGAAAAAACAATATTTTAACAATTCATTCTTCTATTCTTGTCCCTAAACAGTATAATGCAATTAATGCTTAAATACCAAATAATCACAATACTTAAATTCACTTTAAAATTAAACAATCTCTATATAACCTTTATATGATAGATCAATGGGATTTAAAGTTCTCTATAAATCATCTAAAGTATTCTATTGAGTTGTATCACCGTTACCAATACATGCTACCTATATTAATTATCACACTTATTATTCCTTAATGATATCTATAACAATCTCTATGCAATATCTATATTAATATCTAACTTTCTAGTCAATATACAATATAATTCCACTTAATCAATATATTATTTTGCAATCTATATAGTTGTTTCAATAGGGTAGGAAACAGTAAGACAATAAAAGAAAAAGAAAATAATAATAATAATAATGTTAAATCAATTCCTTAATGTATATTATAATAATTTCAAATTTGATATTAATGTTCTTTAAGCAAAGTTAAGTAAGTTTTAAAATAGATGAAATTTGGTAATTTAGTATTTAAAGTTCTCAACTATATCACTCTCAGACCAATTGGGGTTGCTTCCTTCTCCTATCCTTCTTCCTTCGTTCTTCAGTTCGCCTTCTTTTCACCCGGCTGTCCCAGTTCTATTTCAATATCCTCTATTAAATCCGTAAGTAAATCAATTGTTCCAATATTCCTGTGTAGCAAGCTGTATCTCCTTTACCAACAGCGTCAATGTATCTAATGTCTCACTACGAGTCTCGTGTCTGAGTGCAAGGACTGGTTTTAAGTCACTTTTTTTCCATTGTAACTTCAAATGGTTGCTAAACGAATGGTTTTAAGTCAGTGGTGAAATCCAAATATTTTTACTACCGGTTCTGTGGGTGTGACTTGGTGGGCATGGCTTGGTGGCATGGCAGAGGAAGGATACTGCAAAATCTCCATTCCCACCCCACTCCAGGGGAAGGATATTGCAAAATCTCCATTCCCACCCCACACGGGGGTCAGCCAGAGGTGGTATTTGCCAGTTCTCTGAACTGCTCAAAATTTCCACTACCGATTCTCCAGAACCTGTCAGAACCTGCTGGATTTCACCCCTGTTTTAAGAGGACTACCTGTACTCTTCTGATGGTTCCTGTTTTTCCTCTTGGGTGAAACCTAATTCTCTTTCCGCATGTCTTCCAGAACAAATTTCCATAAATGCATGAATATAGTTTCGGATTCTGTTACCAGAATGTTGCTAAGAGAGCGCACAATCCCAGCCCAGCTGGATTTTTGTGGCTGCTGATGTCACCATTTTAGACCTGTTACCAAGAAAACAAAGCAAGCATGCTTTTTGAAGATGATCTCTCTTAATTGGAAAACTCTTGTAGCTTACTGCCTGAAGGAAATTAAAAGATTGGGTGATATAATTAGAGAGTAAATGTGCAGTGGCAGAAAAGATGTTTTCAAACCCCCATAAAAAAATGAAAGCAGTTTTTCTCACCCACCACAATTGGGCTAGAATTCCCATAATTTTCTATAATATGTAAGTAATAAGAGAAAAGTTGGGAGTACTGCATCCAGTTTTGGTCACCACAACATAAAAAATATGTTGAGATTCTGGAAAGAGTGCAGAGAAGAGCAGTAAAGAGTATTAGGAGACTGGAGGCTAAAACATATGAAGAACGGTTGGAGGAACTGGGTATGTCTGGTTTAATGAAAAGAAGGACTAGGGGAGACATGATAGCAGTGTTCCAATATCTCAGGGGCTGCCACAAAGAAGAGGGAGTCAAGCTATTCTCCAAAGCACCTGAAGGCAGGACAAAAAGCAATGGGTGGAAACTAACCAAGGAGCCTTGGTAGAGAGCCTTGGTAGAGAGCCTTGGTAGTACAGTGGTCTAAAGCACCCTGTTATTAAGACCAGCTGCCTGCAATTACTGCAGGTTCGAATCTCTCCAAGGCTCAAGGTTGACTCAGCCTTCCATCCTTTCTAAGGTGGGTAAATTGAGGACCCAGTTTGTGGGGGCAATAAGCTGACTTTGTATAAATATACAAAAGGATGAAGGCTATTGCTTAACGCATCGTAAGCCGCCCTGAGTCTCCGGAGAAGGGCGGCATATAAATCAAATTTAAAAAAAAAAAAAAAAGGAGAGAAGCAGCCTAGAACTAAAGAGAAATTTCCTGACAGTAAGGACATTAAGCAGTGGAATGGCTTGCCTTCAGAAGTCATGGGTGCTCCATCACTGGAGGTTTTTAAGAAGAGAATTGACAACCATTTGTCTGAATGGTATAGGTATAGGACAGTGATGGCTAAACTTTTTCTCGTTCTGTGCCAAAAGTGTGTGTGTGTGACACCGCGCGTGCCCCCCGCACCCACAATGCAATGCATGTGTGACTGCCCCCGTGCTCCCCCCACTCCATGCGCATGTGTGCATGACCCCCCATGCTCCCCGTGCATACATGTGTGACCCCACGCATGAGTGCGTGCTCCCACGCTCTCCCCACCCCTTGCACGCACGTACGACTTCCCATGCTCCCTGTGCATGCATGTGCGACCCATTCTGTCCCCCATGCATGTGCACAGGACCCCCTCCACCCCACCACATGCGCACGCGTCTCCCACATGTGTCTCACTTCAGTGCATGCGCGGCAGAAACCTGAAAATTGGCTGGCGGGAGGCGCACACACATGCGCGGTGGAGCTGAGCTGGGGCGACGGCTTGCGTGCCATCAGAGTGGGCGTTGCATGCCACCTCTGGCACGCATGCCATAGGTTTGCCATCATGGGTATAGGGCTTTCTGCTTGAACAGTGGGTTAGACTAGATGACTTCCAAGATACCTTCCAATTCTGTTATTGTATATTCTAACTGAGATCTATCTATGATTTACAAGCCAGAGAAGGCTGGATCATAACTTTGCAAGGCTAATAGATCTGTCCCAAATTACTTCTGGATTTTGATAAAATGTCTAGGTGACAGGTTTCATTAACATATATCATAAAATCAAATAAATAAAACACACCGCCTACGATTCGTTGAAGTTGGGCAGCTAATAAATTCAAATAAAAAATAAATAAATAAAGCATTTAAAATGAATGGGCAGCTGACGATGGCAGTGACCAGATGTGAGATTGTCCATAAGGGATGAAATTGTTCTTTTTTTTTTTTTTTGGCAGGTGCTTCTCACCCAGAATGCCATAAATAGCTGGACTTCACCTCTGTACCACATACCTTGTCCCACTCCCTGGCTTTACCTGTCAGCACTTCAAGCTGCATTTACTCTAGTGCTGACATAAGGAGAAGTGGAGGTGTCTGGAAAGGGACATTTGACTTTTCACCTACTTATTTTCCCTGGAGATAATATCCCCTAGGAGATGGGATGGGAGCGGGGAAATTCCTTTGAGCTGGAACAGTAGATTAGGGGTAGAGTGACTTGGAAGATGGCCAATGAGTGCAGGGGAGTGGGGAACGGAAAGGGAGGGTTTTGGGTCTGGAATTCAGTGTTGGCTGCGATGGAGTCAGGGTTGAATGTCGTGCTTAATAAATGGGAGTTTTTCTTCAAAGACTTCGTTTGAAATGCAATTTATTTGAGACGACCTCGAAACCTGGCTTTACCATTAGACTTGATGAGCTTCATTAAATTTCTACAAAAGATACAATATCAAAAAGCAAGAAAAAAGATCAATTTAAAAAATAGGGGAAAGGAAGATGCAAAGGAATAAAGAAAGAAGAAAGAAAAACTTCCAATTTTCTTCAATGCAGTCACAAATACAAAATACGTTAAGCTTTTTGGTCTAAAATTCCATATTAGGCAGTATTTTCTATGATCATAATTCTACTGGCCACAGTCTGATCACTTTTTTCTCCTTCCTTGTTTCCATGGTCTATTTGAAAGAGCAATCCCAGTGAATAATGGCCCTTGATTTTCCATCCATTACAGTTCATCATTTAAGGCCAAGCTATAAAACAAGAGAACATATGGCTTTCAACAGCTGGGATATTTCTCCCACCCTCTGCGATTGTACTGTTTTCCCAGAAAAGCAGGAATAACCCAGTGCTCTTCTTTTCCCTATCCGGATGAAGCCACTGATGTCATTTCCCTTTCTGAACAACAAAATGGGACCCAACAGCATTTTTCTCCTGGAGTTCCTTTCCTAGAAATGCATCAGAAGGGGATTTCACCACTTTCCCTCCCATATCCTTCCATGAAGGGGTGGGCTTCAGATCCTTTAGTAACGGGTTCACTACCCTGTTGCTGGGTGGACGTGGCCATGGTGGGTTTGGCCCAGTGGTGAGTTCCTCCCAGTTTGGTTCGGTTTGGCCAAGCCGGTAGCGGTGACGATATGACGTCATCGAACTGGTTCTCCCCCACCCGCCCTCCCACCCCACCTACGTTATTCTTACCTTTTATTTGGTCCCATCCCCAATCTATTGCTGCCTCCTGAGTCCCAGCTGATGACTAGAGGAAAAAAAACTGTTTAAACTCTTGCCGCGGGGCTTCAAAGAGCCGTCCTACAGCTGATCAGTGTTAAAAGCAAACAAATGAGTTGGGTCGTAAGTGCGAGGACTGGTCGTAAGTGCGAGGACCTTCCAGAAATGTCTCTGACCAGCTAGCCACGCCCACCTAGTCACATGACCTCCAAACCACACCCACAAAATAAGCCACGCCCACAGAACCAGTAGTAAAAAAATTTAGAACCCACCCCTGGTTTGGCCTAGTCAGCTGCCTATACCACAGCGGGGGAGGGGGCGTTTTTCAACCTCCCCAGGCTCCAGAGGCTTTCCCCAAACTTCCGGGAGGGCGAAAACAGCTTCCCCTGGGCTCTGGAGGCCCTCCGGACGCTGGAAACAGGCCTGTTTCCAGACTTCCGGAACCTCCGGTAGGTCTGCTTTTTGCCGTCCCAGACCCTCCACGTGGCCCCTGCACTTACCTGGAATGATGAACGGGCTGTGTGGAGACTCCTGGGAGGGGTGGAGAGGGGTGTGGTGGGCGTGGCCAGGCAAGGGTGGCATTTGGGGGTTCACTGAACCCCGGCGATCCTTAGCTAGAAGATCACCTGATTCCTGCCGACCCCTCTGGAGCCCACCCCTGCTTACATGTACATATTTTTCAGCCTGTTCAAATATGGGTAGTCCACGACCTACGACCACAACTGAGCCCAAAGTTTCCATTCCTAAGTAACACAATGAGTTTTGTTCCATTTTACGATCTTTCTTGCCACAGCTGTTAAGTGAATCACTGCAGTCGTTCAGGTAATTACCCGGTTGTTAAGTGAATCTGGCTTCCCCAACCTCCTTGTCAGGAGATTGCAAAAGATGATCACATGACCCTGGGACACTGCAACTGTCATAAATACGAGTCAGTTGCCAAGTGTCTGAATTTTGATCATGTGACCACAGGGATGCTGCAAGGGTCATAAGTGTGGGAAAATGGACATAAGTCACTTTTTTTCAATGCCTTTGTAACTTCAAATGGTCACTAAGTCAATGGTTGCAAGTCAAGGATTATCTGTAGGTTTGACAGTAGTTTTAGATGTCCTGAAAGACTTCCATTCGGAGAATAGGGTATATGAGTAGATGTTTGCTGCTGCCTCCTGTTAGTTTTGCGAAAGCGTCTACTGCAGGTAGTTCTCAAACTTTCGACCACAATTGGGATCAGAATTATCATTGCTAAGCAAGCAGTTGTTAAGTGAATCATAACCCATTTTATGAACTTTTTTTTGCCACAGTTATTAAACAAATTTATTAAACAAATGGTATAGGCTTCGGAGGGGGGGGGTTGGATTAGAAGACCTCCAAGGTCCCTTCCAACTCTGTTATTCTAAAAGTTTGGAGACAGGAGATATATCTTTAAATCAGTGTTTTTCAATCAGTGA
Organism: Pantherophis guttatus; assembly: GCF_059756535.1. Lineage (NCBI taxonomy): Eukaryota > Metazoa > Chordata > Lepidosauria > Squamata > Colubridae > Pantherophis > Pantherophis guttatus. Next base: position 254,506,043 of record NC_142064.1, on the reverse strand, counting down.
TGGTATTCAGCCGGTTCTATCTGGTTTGGGCAAACCGGTAGCTGCAACTGCGGGAGGCTCCAGCCACCCGCTCGGATGTCATCACGTCCCGTTTTTGACGCTCTGTGCATGCGTGCGCACTCACATTTGCGAACCGGTAGCGAAAGTAAGTGACTACCATCCCTGTTCTCAACTATATAAATCTAAGCGCTATTGCTAATCGTCTGCTGCTCTAGCAGATTTGAGTCTTCATCTGTAAGGGCCATAAAGACCTCTCTTATTTTCTGTACCCTGATTTGGGATCATAGATAAACCCCTTCTGTCATGAGAATCTATCTCCTTATGCCAGCTTCAATTATGGGTTATGATTAGAATTTGTTTCTTACTTAATTCTCTTTGATTTTGGCTCAGATTTCTTTTGAGCGATTGATTTTCATTTCTCTTTCTTGTTGCGGCCCGTGATAAAAAAATCATGAAAAATCTGAGAGGGCTGACTTTATCTGAAGAAGAGAGGAGAGCAGCGTCAAAGGAATGGATGGTTCCTCCATCCATTTTACCCTGTCTATTTAGAACTCCCTCATGTCTCCCAAATTAAAGCTGCTTTTTTTTAGCCGCACAAAGGAATCAAAATTTTCGCACACTGTCTTGTTGTGTATGCCTCCCCTGCGGATCCAACCTGGCCCAAGAGAGCATTTCTCTTCCATGTATTATGGAGTGACATTAATGAGACTTTAAACAATGCTCCTGGCCTCTAAGGTCAGCCATTTTAGGATATAGCAGTAGCAATAGCACTTAGACTTCTATACTGCTTCACAGTGCTTTACAGCCCTCTCTAAGAGTCAGCATATTGCCTTCAACAATCTGGGTCCTCATTTTACCGACCTCGGAAGGACGGAAGGCTGAGTCAACCCTCAGCAGTTGAGAATTGAACTGCTGGCAGCTGACAGTCAGCAGAAGTAGCCTGCAGTACTGCATTCTAACCACTGCACCACAACAGCTCTATAAAGCAAAATAGGTACCTAAAGCAGTGTTTTCCATCCTTAGCATCTTTGTGATGTGAGGACTTCAGCTCCCAGAATTCCCCAGCCAACTTTGCTGGCTGAGGAATTCTGGGAGTTGAAGTTCAAAAGTAAGGATGACAAACATTGCTTTAGGCACCTATTTTGCTTTTGTATCCTTCCATCGCTCCCGCTCCCACCACACCCCTCTCCAATCTAAGATATTCTTGAATCGTGTTGACACCAGTTACAGAACTTCCAGTGTGGTATTGATATTACCAATTGACATTTTTAACCCCAACACATTTGCAGGATTGCAGAGACGCTCTGAGCCGTGATCGTGCCTTTGTCTCGTTTGCTAAACCATCTTTAGTTAGCAGAGAAGGGAGGGTGTGACGACAACATCCAGGACTTCTGGATCACGAACAGCTCCTGGTGTATAGCAACAAAGGACACTTTTCAGGGTTATTTTTCTCCCAAGCCACCCAGGATGCTGGGTGATAGATGGTTAGCGGCTGGACTGGCGACTGCGGTGTTATCTTTCCCCCAAAGGAATTCAGTAGGCCTTGCTCCTGGGGTGACATTTACGTCTCACTGGCTGACCTTGGAAGCCAGGAGCATTGCTTAAAATCTCATTAACGTCACTCCATAATACATGGAAGAGAAATGCTCTCTTGGGCCAGGTTGGGTCCGCAGAGAAGGAATACGCAACACGACGGCGTGTGAAATCTTTGATTCCTTTGTGTGCCTAAAAAAAAAAAAAAAAGCAGCTTTAATTTGTAAATGCGGGAAGAGGGAGTTCTAAATAGACAGGGTAAAATGGGTGGAGGAAGCCACCCGTCGCTTTGACGCTGCCCTCCTTGAGATAAAAGGCAGTCCTCTCAGATATTTAGTGACTCTTATCACGGGCAGCGATAAGGAAGAGAGACGAAAATCAATCGATCGAAAGAAATCTGAGGCAAAATCAATAAGAAGTAAGTAGAAACAAATTCTAATCAACCCATAATTGAAGCTGGCATAAGGAGATAGATTCAGTGATCGGATTCAGCCGGTTCGGGCCAGTTCAGGTGAACTGATAGTTATATTGCTGTCTGGCCCCTCCCGTCCCCTCCCCTTCCAGGAGTCCCCACACGCCCCATTTTGGCTCCCATGTAAATTCAGGGAGGCCTCCTAGGCTCAAAATGGGGCACGGGGGGGGCAGAGTGTCCCCCCCCCTCGTGGCCCATTTTTGCTCCCAGGCAGGTGCAGGAGGTTGAGTGCTGCCTGTCACACACTCTGGCCACGCCCACCCAGCCGGTCATTAGGGAAGAGAACTGAGTCTCTGGAAACGGGCGGCATATAAATTGAACTAATAAATAAATAAATAAATAAACTGGTTGTTAAATTATTTGAATCCCATCATAAGATTTAAATGATGGAAGGGGTTTATCTACCATCCCAGATCAAGGTACGGAAGATAAGAGAGGTCTTTATGGTCCTTACAGATGAAAACTCAAATCTGCTAGAGCAGCAGAGGAACAGCAATAACAATAGCGCTTAGACTTACATACCACTTCACAGTGCATTACAGCCCTCTCTAAGCGGTTTACAGAATCAGCATATGCCCCCCCGACGATAAATAAAGATGGTAGAGGAACCCTAACAGGGAGAAAGGAAAATATCAGCCCTTTCACGCGCGGCCCCATTGTGAACCAGTAGTAAAGGTAAGTAGAACCCATCCCTGGGTTACATGGTCAAACTCCAGATGCTTGGCAACTGGCATGTATTTATGACAGTTGCAGTCACCCAGGGACATATGGTCACCTTTCATGACCTTCCGAGAAGCAAAGTTCACTTAACAACCATGTTACTAACTTAACTGCAAAGGTTCACTTAAGAACGGTGGCAAGAAAGGACATAAAATGAGGCAAGACTCACTTAACAACTGTCTCGTTTAAGCTAGAGAAATTTTGGGCTCAATTGTCGAGGACTACCTGTATGGATCTTGTTCTTCCCAGTGTCAAATTTTCTCAATTCCTTTTCCACCAATCTCACCAGAGGTGGGCTTCAGCAGGTTCTGACCAGTTCTGGAGAACCGGTAGCGGAAATTTTGAGTAGTTCAGAGAACCGGTAAATACCGCCTCTGACTGGTCCTGCCCCCATCTATTCTCTGCCTCCCGAGTCCCAGCTGATCGGGAGGGAATGGGGATTTTACAGTATCCTTCCCCTGGAGTTGGGAGGGAATGGGGATTTTGCAATAACCTTCCTCTTAAGTGGGGAGGGAATGGAGATTTTACAGTATCCTTCCCCTGGAGTGGGAGGGAATGGAGATTTTACAGTATCCCCTGGAGTGGGGAGGGAATGGGGATTTTACAGTATCCTTCCCCTGGAGTGGGGACGGAATGGAGATTTTACGGTATTCTTCCCCTGGAGTGGGGAGGGAATGGAGATTTTATGGTATCTTTCCCCTGGAGTGGGGAGGGAATGGAGATTTTACAGAATCCTTTCCCTGCCATGCCCACCAAAGCCCATCCACCAAGCCATGCCATGCCACGCCCACCAAGCCACGCCCACAGAACCGGTAGTAAAAACATTTGAATCCCACCAATGAATCTCACCCACCACTTCTCTGCCAGTCAAGCTCATTGCCTGTATTAAATCACAGCTAAAGATGAAAATGCTTGCCAAAGCAGAGTGGAAGGGCAGGAGTCTTTGCAAAGGCATTTAGCACTTCCCACTCACATTCCACTTTCCCCCCCTCAAGTCATGTGATCCCTTAGCACACACGCAGATCCTTTTTACATGATTTAAAAAGCATAGGTGGCACCAGGAGTCTGGGCAGGGGGGAAAGGGAATTGCAGCCTTTCATGTGTCCTTTGACCCTGTGCCGATACCAAATAACACTTTTTTTAACGGTAACAGTGTTGGAAGGGACCTTGGAGGTCATCTAGTCCAACCCCCTCCTCACGCAGGAGACCTGTACTAGGGATTTGAACCGCCGAACTGCTGACCTTTCTAATCAACAAGCTCAGTGTCTTAGCCACTGAGCCACCTAGTCAGGCAAATTGTAGCTGAGCTTTGTTTTGTTTCATTGCTTTTAAACCAATGACAAAATGGGGGGGAAAAAAGAGAATTAAATGATAAAAAAATGCATATCTTTTGTCACTGAAAACAAGACACAGAAAATGTTTTTTTTTTTAAATAAAAAATACAACAAAGGGGAAAAATAAAAAAAGGACAGGTAGTCCTCAATATACAACCGCAATTGAGCCCAAAATTTCGGTTGTTAAGTGAGGCATTTGTTAAGTGAGTTTTGCCCCATTTTACGACTTTTCTTGCCATGCTTGTTAAGTGAACCACTGCATTTGGTAAGCTAGTAACCTGGTTATTGAACCTGGCTTCCCTATTGACTTTGCTTGTGAGAAGGTCGCAAAAGATGATCACACGACCTTGGGACATAAACATGGTCATAAATATGAACCAGTTGCCAAGCATCTGAATTTTGACCACATGAGCATGGGGAATGTTGCAAAGGTCGTAACTCTGAAAAACTGTCGTAAGTCATTTTTTTCAGTTCTGTTGCAACTTTAAACAATCACTAAATCAGGGGTCAGCAACCTTAAGCACTCAAAGAGCCATTTGGACTCGTTTCCCACAGAAAAGAAAACACCAAAGCCACAAAACCTGGGTGGGTGTGGCCAACTCGATGTCACTCACTTCCACCAGTCACATGACCCCCCCTAGCCACGCCTACCCAGCCGGTCATTAGGGCAGAGAACCAGTTGTTAAAAAACACAGGGAACCACAAAATCCTTTTGACATATCTCTCTCTGCCCTCTCTTCCCCCCTCTCCCTCTCTCTCTGTATCTCTCTATGTCTGTCTCTCTCCCCCTCTCTCTGTATCTCTCTGTCTCTGCCCTGGCCGCTTCTCCATCCCCCGTCGTCACCCTTACCTTCTCAGGCCAGGCGAGGAGTGACTGGGAGGGGAGGGCGAGGGGTGGGGCCAGCCAGTGGTGGGATTACCCGACAGGGAGCCACAGCAGAGGGCCCAAAGAGCCGCATGTGGCTCCGGAGCCGCAGGTTGCTGACCCCTGCACTAAATGAACTGTTGTTCAGTAGGGGACTACCTGTATAATGTATCATTATAACAGTAAAATAATTTAATGGCAGAAACTCCAAATTTGAGGGCACATGATGAATTAATTAACAGAAAGAAACTGGAAATTCTTGCAGTCAACAAAGGCATTTGAATTTTATTTTATATATAGCATCTTAGTTGGGAAATTTACAGGGAATTGGGTCTTATATTCCTTGACACAATCAAAGATGTAAGACAATTTGACATCTCTAAAATATACTCTGTAGGTTTCTCTTCAACCTCCAAATGTGTGTGTTTGTGTGGATTGCTGATACTATTTTTGTGGGAAACAAATAAACGTGGTAGGTTTTTTTAAAATTCAAAGTGGCCCCAATTTTACTATATAAAACCGGTTTCACATGACTTTTGAGACGTATTTGAGTTTTTCAATTATCAGTTTCCAAAATGGGATTTGATATTTATTTTTGGCATTTATAAAGTGTCGTATGGAATCTGACGGGGGTGCCTTGATCCAAAAAGTAACACCAGCTGCCTGCAATTACTGCAAGTTCAAATCTCACCAGGCTCAAGGTTGACTCAGCCTTCCATCCTTTCGAGGTAGGTAAAATGAGGACCCGGTTTGTGGGAGCAATAAGCTGACTTTGTATAAAATATACAAAAGTATGAAGGCTATTGCTTAACGCATTGTAAGCCGCCCTGAGTCTCCGGAAAAGGGCGGCATATAAATCAAACCAATAAATAAATAAATAAATTTTTAAAAAGATTATTGACACCGGTTTGCTCTGGAAAAGACATTCTTTTAGCCGTGTGTGATTTCAAATCACAGCCTTCTGAGTGCGGTTCAGTTGCACTATTGGAAATTATCCAAGGATAAAATGAAAATACCAGAGCATAAGAGAGGAGAAATTATAAAACGTAAAAGAGATAAACCTGAATATTTTTTTGTCCGGGTCAATTTGAAATGGATATTTCCTGTTCCACCTGCTTCTTACAATCTCCCCATCTGTTTTCCATTCAGCTGCAGTTGCCACATGCAAGGAAAATCTTCTCTTCACAACTGTGCATTGTATAGTGGCCTCTTTATGAAAGTCCTGGAAACAGTTGTCATGCCTTCTCTGGTTCAATATGGGGAGATGTTTGAAATTGGCTAAGATTAAATGGAAGCGAATCAAGGAGCGAACCAGCTTGGAACTAAGGAGAAATTTCCTGTCAGTGAAAACAATTAATCAGTGGAATCACTTGCCTTCAGACGTTGGGTGTGCTCCATCATTGGAGGTTTTTAAAAAGAGATTGGACAGTCATTTGTCTGACATGGTATAGGACCATGATGGTGAACCTATGGCACAGGTGCTGGAAGTGGCACACAGAGCCATCTCTCCGGGCACGCGAGCTGTCGCCCGTTGCTCTTCCGGGTTCTGGCACGCGGGGGAACTGCTCTTACGGTTTCTGGACTGTGCATGCGTGCCAGCCAGCTAGTCTTCGCATGCGCATGCGTGCCAGAAACTGGAAGACCAGGTGGCCGGTGTGCATGAGCGCGCCAGAAACTGGAAGAGCAGCCACCCAGTATGCGCATTCGCACTGGGCGGCTGCTCTTCCGGTTTCTGGAACACATGCACGCGCTCCCGTTTCAGCACTCGGTGCTGAAAAGGTTTGCCAACACTGGTATAGGTTTTGGTTATCACCTTTAGAGCGCTCCATGGCTTAGGACCTGGTTATCTACGGGACCGCCTGCTACCATCAATAGCCTCCCACCAACCAGTACGCTCCCATAGAGAGGGGCTCCTCCGGGTGCCGTCGGCCAAACAATGTCGACTGGCGGCCCCCAGGGGGAGAGCCTTCTCTGTGGGGGCACCTACTATCTGGAACGAGCTCCCCCTGGAGATACGGAGGATCCCGGATCTGCGTACCTTCCGTCGCGCGCTCAAGACTTTCTTATTTCATCAAGCTAGTCTGACCTAAGTCTTTCCCCTTTTTAAATGGAAATTTTAAATTTGTTTTTAAAGCGTCTTTTAATTTCTTGGCTGCAGTCCCCATCTGTGGTGATCTTGGAGCCCAGGAAAATAAAACCTGTCACTACGTCCATTTCTTCCCCATCTATTTGCCAGGAATTGGGAAGTTTAGAAGGGTTAAAGGACAAAAGGAGGACCTTAAAAGCCTTGGAGGGTCTAAAACGGTGCAGTCATCCTTTAAAAACCATTCCACTGAAATTTCTTGGAAGAGCAGCTCAAGACATATCCTGCAAAACTTGCTGGGCATGTGTGATCTTGACTGAGAAGCTCACCGGATCCTGCAAAACCAGGAGTGGGTTGTTTGATTTCATCACCTAAGAAAAGGCATGTTTCCTGGGTGTGCACAATGCATAATTACTTTGGAGAACCTCCTGCCACAAAATGAGCATGTTGGTTCCCGGTGGTTTGTTCAAAGAATAGGGCAAATTCATGGTGTATCAGACTGCAGTTAGGGTTGGCCATGGCAACATTGCTTCAAGACAGTTGTGGATCCCTAATTACTAGATACTACACAGCAATTGAAGGTAACAGACTACAGAATCATGTCACAGCATGTATTTTTTTTCACTAAGAGCCTTTGGCTGATCCTTGCCTTAATAAGAACCGCAAAAAAGAATAGAATAGATCTGGAAGGAACCTTGGAGGTCTTTTAGTCGAACTCCCTGCTCAAGAGGAGACCCCATACAATTTCAGGCAGGTAACTGTCCAGTCTCTTCTTAAAAACAACCAGTGATGAAGGACCCACAACTTCTGAAGGCAAAGCTGTTTCACTGGTGAATTGTTCTCACTATTAGGAAGTTTCCCCTTAATTCCAGGTTGCTTCTCTCCTTGATTAGTTTCCATCCATTGTTTCTTGTGTTGCCTTCTGGTGCTTTGGAAAATAAGTTGATCCCCTCTTCTTTGTGGCAGCCCCTCAAATACTGGAATACTGCTATCATGTCATCACTAGCCCTTCTTTTTTCCTGACTACCCATACCCAGTTCCTGAAACCGTTCTTCTTACGTTTCTGTCTCCAGGCTTTTAATCATCCTAGTTGCTCTTATCTGCACTTTTTCCAAAATCTCAACCTTTTTGTTATGTTTTGTGGTGACCAAAACTGGACGCAGAATTCCAGGTGTGGTCTTATTAAGATTTTATAAAAACTTCTTCCTGTATTTCACCTATGCCTCTCCTTTGAACCTAAAGCATCCAGAAGTTAGGTCAGACTCTACAAAATGCAGCGGAGGCATGAAATGCCTGTAGAAAAGGGGCAGTGTTTGGGTGGCAGTGTTTGGGTGAAGACCAGCTGGCTGGCAGGAGGCGCGCGCATGCGTGGTGGAGCTGGGCTGCGGCGACGGCTGGCGTGCCTGCAGAGAACGCTCTGCACGCCACCTGTGGCACATGTACCATAGGTTCACCATCACGGCTCTACACTGTTTCTGTCAGATGGCCATCCAATCCCTTCTTGAAAGCTTCCAGGGATGAAGCTCCCACAACTTCTGAAGGCAAAGCTGTTCCATTGGTTGATTGTTCTCACTGTCAAAACAATTCTCCTTATTTCTAGGTTGAATCTCTCCTTGATCAGCTGAATCTCTCCTTGATCAGTTTCCATCCATTATTCCTTCTCTGGCCTTCAGGTGCTTTGGAAAACAGTTTGACCCCCTCCTCTCTGTGGCAGCCCCTCAAACATTGAAACACTGCTATCATGTCACATCTAGTCCTTCTTTTCATTAAACTAGACATACCCAGTTCCTGCAACCTTTCATCGTATGTTTTGGACTCCGGTCCCCTAATCATCTTTGTTGTTCTTCTCTGCACTCTTTCTAGAGTCTCAACATCTTTTTTATAGTGTGGTGACCAAAACTGATTATACTAGCTGGATGTTTGCTGCCCCCAATTGCTGCCTGCTTCTACCCATTTTGTCCTGTTTCAGGATCCTACCTGCCATCCGATTTCCCTCCAAGGTGAGGAAATGCAACAGATTTTTGAGGGTGCCTTTGTGCAGTGCCAGTACTGGGAGCAAGGGAGAAACCTCTTTCATCCCAGAATTACTAAAGACAACTCTGCTTTCTCACAACAGCGTGACCTGATAAGCCAGGCATGAGATGAAGGCAAGATCAAGGGTGGGGAAAAAAAAATTGAGATTTGAATCTGTCACAAGTGGCAATGTGGCCTTTGTCACAAGGGGGAACCAATGGAGTTCACATATCCCAGAGCAAGAGGCTGCACAGACAGGCAAGGTGTGTGGTTTTTCTTCCCTTTCCTTTTGACTCTTGGACCTTGGAGCAATTTAATGATTTACTAGCAAGCTCACCTGGTCTCTGTACTCATCCAACTCTGGGTAATAGTTAATTTATAAGAGGTGCCTTGAGGTTCTGTTTGTTTGCAACCTGAAGCTTTTTCTGTACAAAATCCAGAGGGTTTGTCCTGGATAACCCAGGAACTAACCCAGGGGTGGGTTCTAAATTTTTTTACTACCGGTTCTGTGGGCATGGCTTATTTTGTGGGTGTGGCTTGGAAGTCATGTGACTAGGTGGGCGTGGCTAGCTGGTCAGAGTCATTTCTGGAAGGTCCTCGCACTTACGACCAGTCCTCGAACTTACAACCCGACTCATTTATTTGCTTTTAACACTGATCAGCTGTAGGGCGGCCCTTTGAAGCCCCGCGACAAGAGTTTAAACAGTTTTTTCCCCTCTAGTTATCAGCTGGGACTCAGGAGGCAGCAATAGATTGGGGGTGGGACCAAATAAAAGGTAAGAATAACATGGGGGGGGTGGGAGGGCGGGGGGGGGAGAACCGGTTTGGGGACGTCATATCGTCACCGCTACCGGCTCGGCCGAACCGGACCGACCCGGGAGGAACCCACCACTGAACTAACCACAGAACGACAGCTTTTGTTGTTGTTTATTCTTTGTCCTTGAGAATAGGTATGAAGGTGCATAGGGATCAGGAGCAAGCAACGGGACCCACACACGAAAATTCAAGCTGACTAGTTTACTGTATTTCACCCAAAGGTGGTATTCAGCTGGTTCTGACCAGTTCTGGCGAACCGGTAGTGGAAATTTTGAATAGTTTGGAGAACTGGCAAATACCACCTCTGGCTGGCCCTGTCCCCACCTATTCTCTGCCTCCTGAGTCTCAGCTCATTGGCTGGGTCTTCTTTTGTTGCCCTGCACAGGAGAAGGGAGCTGGAAAGCAGGTTAGTGGGGTGGGGAGGGACTGGAGATTTTGCAGTATCCTTCCCCTAGAGGGGGGTGGGAATGGAGATTTTGCAATATCCTTCCCCTGGAGTGGGGAGGGAATGGGGATTTTGCAGTATCCTTCCCCTGCCATGCCCACCAAGCCACATCCACGGAACCGATAGTAAAAAGTTTTGAATCCCACCACTGATTCCACCTATAATACAAGAATCTCTCCAGACTGCTCTACCTCTCTTGGAAACAAAAACAAAACTGAAGGTTTCCCCTGCCCGGTCGTGTCCAACCCTAGGAGGCAACACTCATCTCTGTTTCCTAGTCAAAGGAACTAGGGTTGTCTGAAGACGCTTCCATAGTCATGTAGCCGGCATGATCACAGGTAGTCCTCAACTTAACAACCACAATTGAGCCCAAGGTTTAGGTTGCTAACTTGAGAAATGTGTTAAGTGACTTTATGACTTTTCTCGCCTCATTCGTTAAGTGAATCACTGCAGTTCTTAAATTAGTCCGCACGGTTGTTAAGAGAATCTGGCTTCCCCCATTGACTTTGCTTGTTGTTAAACCAGCAGCATCCCACCACTGGCTGTGGCATCCTTGCCCCCCAACAGGTGTGGGAAATCCCATCCCCACTCCCAAAAAAATCGCAGAAACAAAAGTATTTTGTTTGAAGAAATTTTGTTGGGATTAGAGAACCCTCAGGTAAGTCCAGCGGGGAACGAATTTGCTTGATCGGCCAATCAGAACAGTCCCCGATTGTTATGTCATAGGCACGGAATGCGGTTCAGAGGAACGCTGATGGTCGCCTCCGCGCTGCAACGCTTTGTTGGAGTCCTGTCCCCCCAGCGCCCCCCCTCCCCTCTTGGGCAGATGTCAATTTCTGAGCTCATTTGAGAGAAACCTTTCTGTGTTTGCACATAGTTCACATTTTTTTGGGCGCATTTGCAGTTGTCTCTGCGGATCTATGGAAACAAATATTTGCTCTTTCTGAAAGGAGCAAGGCAAGATAGTTATCAGGCAGAGCTTTGGGGCTGATGTTGTCTCAAGATCTGGAAGGATCTGGAAACGTTTACAGAGCTCTTTCTGATTGCTGGGAATTATCTCTCTTCAGTTATAATCTCCTGGTTATTTGAAAAGCATTTCTGGAATATTTCTGCCTTTAGAAAAAAAGAAATTTATATTTCTTTCTTGCTATCCTTGGTTGAAGTGTTAGTTATTGGGTTCATGACTTTTAAAAGCCACTATCAACACACCCCAATCAATATCTAAAAAGCCACTTACAGCAGGCACTATAAATACCACACACAGAACAGCACACACTCTGCTAGAGAGAAGTTCCCAGAAGATCAGGGGTGAAATTCAGCAGGTTCTGACAGGTTCTGGAGAACTGGAAGCGGAAATTTTGTGTAGTTTGGAGAACTGGCAAATGCCACCTCTGGCTGGCCCTAGAGTGGGGTGGGAATGGAGATTTTGCAGCATCCTTCCCCTGCCATGTCCACCAAGTCACGCCCACCACGCCACACCACACCCACCACGCCACATCCACAGAACCGGTAGTAAAAAAAACTTGAATTCCACCACTACAGAAGATGGGCTCTAGCCCGAGTCCGAAAGCCGATTAACTTAAGTCGATTCACTTAACAATCATGGCAAAATGGTTGTAAAATCGGGCATGAATCACTTAACAACCAACTTGCTTAGCAACAGAAATTCTGGTCCCAATTGTGGTTGTAAGCCGAGGACCATCTGTAATATCTTACCATAGATTTGTAATATTTTTCAGGACCGGCGATTTTGTGATCACAACCGATTGATTGCCTGATGCTGCAGCACTTAAAAAGCAGAATTAGGTGATGTCAACTTTTGCAGTCTCACGTCAAGATCCATAGATGCTTTCATCGTAATACTTGTGCTCAGGTATCCCAAGACCTTCTTTTAAACCAGGGGTCCCCTGTTCCATGGATCAGTGCTGGTCAGCGGCATGTCAGAAACTGGGCCGCACAAACACGTGAAGCCCCAGGCAGCACACAAAACCACACACCCCTCTCCAGTCTGCAGAAAAACCTCTCTCCACAGAACCGGTCCCTGGAGCCCAAAAGGTTAGGGGCCGCTGTTTTAGACATACCACACAAAGATCACAGGATCTTTCTTTCACAATCCTATTGTTGTGGCCTGCCGGCAGCCAGCAGAGCTAGCAAAAGAGTCGGACATTGAGGAGGTTGGGGAGGAAACATGGGCCAGTCCTGGGGCCTAGGGAAAGCTCGGACGAGGGCTCTGCGTTGGAGGCAGAGAGGGAGCTAGACAGCAGCGAGGTAGAGGAACAGCTGGAGCCTGTTCCCAATGTGTGCATGCCCAGAGCTGCCAGAAGACAAGAACAACTCAGAAAGCAGGGTCGACTTGGGAGTAAAGCCACACCTCGGAGGTGATTGGCCCCTCCCGTAGGAAACAAAAGAGGAGCAAACGGGGAGTGGGCTTTTGCAGGAAACCATTTGTTCATTCCGTGACTCTGAGAGACTCTGTGCCAAGTTTTGCCTTTTGCCTCATTTGGAAAGAAGTTACGTGGCAGCTTGCCAAGCGAGATAAGGTGTGTGTTAACTATTCCTTTGAAAAACTGTTTGGACAAGTCTTGCTGACTGTGAATGAAAGTAATTCACAGTCATGTAAATAAAAGAGGTTTTGCCGGAAGCAAGATTCTGCTCCCTGATGTTTAATAGGTCAGAACACCTATTGTCTAGGATGGCTCAGTCAGAAAGTGGGAGCAGCAGAGCTTCCTTGGCTGAAGAAAGTCCAAAGATGAAGGATCTAGGCAGCTGAAGGCTGAGTGACAGGAAATTGATGCTTTATCTTTCCGTTATATCAATCTTGGCTCCAGTCAAGGCACTTGCATCTTAATTGTGTGGAGCAGATCAGCAGAACCCAAAGGCTTAGTGTGTGTGTGTGTGTGTGATGGATCCAGCAAAAGCGAAAACCATGATGATCAGCAGGTTTAGAAGCTTCTGCCCAGGTCAGGACTTTATCTAGTTTAAGCTTCGTAGGTTAATTTCTATTAAGATCCTCCAGAGGAATGGAAGCGATTTGAACCTTGTGAAAGGAAGTGTTGCATCTTGGCTAGGATAAGAGGCATCGGGAGAAAGCTGCAAAATACTCTGCAAGAAAAAAAAAAAAATCTGGTCCAGCATCCTGTTTTTCACAAAGACGAGCTAGATGATACCCGGGAGGGTCAAAGACCTTCAGGCTCCTACCCTTGAAAAAAACAAATGGTGTTTCAGCGAATGGGCCAGGCCGAAGGGTGCAGGGCGGAGGCCCATTGGCCAGGGCAAATGGCTGGGGGAGGGCCAGCCGAGGAGGAAAGCTGGAGGTAAATGGGTGGAGACGGAAGCCTGGAGGAGAAGGAGGCGCAGCCAAGGGTAGGAGCCTGAAGGTCCCATTCTGACTCAGGAAGATCATCATCATCATCATCATCATCATCATCATCATCATCATAGGCGGTATTCAGCAGGTTCTGACCAGTTCTGGAGAACTGGTAGCGGAAATTTTGAATAGTTCAGAGAACCGGTAAATACCACCTCCGACTGGCCCCGACCCCATCTATTCTCTGCCTCCCGAGTACCAGCTGATCAGGAGGAAATGGGGATTTTGCAGTAACCTTCCCCTGCCACGCCCACCAAGCCACGCCCACCAAGCCACGCCCACAGAACTGGTAATAAATTTTTTTGAATCCCACCACATCATCATCATCATCGCCACCACCCGTGGGCTTCCTATTTTGGTGTTGATAGAACTCAGATGTTGATAGACTACAGGTAGTGCTCGACTTACAACCATTTGTTTAGTGACTGTTACAACGGCACTGAAAAAAGTGGCTTTATTTCGCTCTTACTACCCTGGCAGCATCCTCATTGCCGCATGATCAAAATTTGGCTGTTTGAACAACTGGCATGTATTTATGACGGTTGAAGTGTCTCGGGGTCCTGTGATCGCCTTTCGTGACTCTTCTGATGAGCAAAGTCAATGGGGAAGCCAGATTCATTTAATAACCGTGCTACAGTGGTGGGTTCCTCCCGGTTTGGTCCAGTTCGGCCGAGCCGGTAGCGGTGACGATATGATGTCACTGAACCGGTTCTCCCCACCGCCCCCCCATCCTCCACCCCTCCACGTTATTCTTACCTTTTATTTGGTCCCACCCCCAATCTGTTGCTGCCTCCTGAGTCCCAGCTGATGACTAGAGGGAAAAAAAACTGTTTAAACTCTTGCTGCGGGGCTTCAAAGGGCCGCCCTACAGCTGATCAGTGTTAAAAGGAAACAAATGAGTCGGGTCGTAAGTGCGAGGACTGGTCGTAAGTGCGAGGACCTTCCAGAAATGACTCTGACCAGCTAGCCACACCCACCTAGTCACATGACCTCCAAGCCACACCCACAAAATAAGCCACGGCCACAGAACCGGTAGTAAAAAAATTTAGAACCCACCCCTGCCGTGCTATTGTTCTGACCTAGGCTTCCTCAGCAGCACGAAGCCGAGTCCTCGTCCCGATAAATCTCTTTTATTTAATTTATAGTGATTTCCTCTCCAATAAAGTCTTTCCTCTCCCACAGTCTTTCAAGATAGTTCACAATTACTGACCTTTATCAGGCTTGGAAAGTGACCAGGCCGATATCTTTCAGACACAGCAATACTTGGCAAGAATGTATTTCTTCAGGTCCAAGAAGGTATGGAGCAGTGGTGAAATCTAAAATTTCTTACTACCGGTTCTGTGGGCGTGGCTTGGTGTGGGGGGGTTAATGTGACTGGGTGGGCGTGGCCAATTTTATTATTATTTTTTTATTTTTAAAAGCATTTTTTCTACAACCTCTAAGAGGTTGTAAAAAAATGCTTTCAAAAGGCTCTGACGATCCCAGCTGAGTTGCCTGATCAGCAGAGACTTTTTTTCTTTTAAATGCTTCTGACGATCAGGCAACTCAGCTTGGATCGTCAGAGGCATTTAAAAGAAAAAAAAGGTTTTTTTTTTCTTTTAAAAGCCTTTGAGGATCCCAGCTGAGCCGCGCGAGCATCAGAGGCTTTTTTTTTTTTACTTTTAAAAATATTTTTTCAGCCGAAGCGGTTGTAGAAAAAAATGCTTTTAAAAGTAAAAAAAATAGCCTCTGATGATTGTGCGGCTCAGCTGGGCATGGGGGATGGGAGCAGGGATTTTTGCTACCGGTTTTCCGAACCACCCGCTTCCATCGCTACCGGATCGGGCGATCTGGTCTGAACCGGGAGCATTTCACCTCCGGTATGGAGCCTTCTTGGAACTGTTGAAAGGACGGTGAAAGGTCTACTGGAGATGTAGACTGGATACAACATCATCTGTCTCCAGTCTACAACACAGTCCTTTCAGAAGTACCAAGATTTCTATGCCGCCCAGAGTCCCTAGGGAGTTGGGTGGCATAGAAATATGAATAATTAAATTAAATTAAATTAAATTAAATTAAAGAAGGCTCCACACCCATTTGCACCACTCAGGTGACCCTGAGGACACAGATAAACCTCCAAATGACCTCAATGACCCTCTAAAAGAATGCAAACAACCAGCTGTTAGCAAGGAGTATAAACTTCCATTCTCCTCCATCCAGTCAGAGCTGAAGAAGCTTCTTGGATGAGAAGCGAAACGTCTTCAAAGAAAAACCAGAAAGTCCAGTCGCCTCTTGAAAAAACACCTTTGGCACAACCACGACCTGAATGACTGAGGATCTCCATAGACATTTAACAATCGTGTCATTTAAAAACTACAGCGATTCACTCAGCAAATGTGACAAGAAAAGTTGTAAAATGGGGCAAAACTCATTTTTTCTTGCAAATTTTGGGCTCAGCTGTGGCCGTAGGTTGACCACCTGTATGTTTCTAATACATTTGTGTGTGGGAAATCAAGGACTACCCAGAATTCTTCAGGATGGAGAGGCTGCCTAGGAAGTCTGGGAAATGCTCTCCCAGAGCAGCTGGAGAGCAAGGAATTGAAGACAATTGAGTGGAGGTTCCTCTTTCATGGATTTGATTAAATCCCGTACAAAGTCCTTGTTTCCATAAGCGACGGTATGGATACCAAAGCTTGGTGTCTTTTGCGGTGTGTTTGCTGGCTCTTCGGCATCAGAAAACGAACGCCGAGAGACCCTGAGACTTCAAATGCGGCAGCAGCAGCTCTTCCCAGCTTTAGACATGCTCAGCACATTCTTGGCTGCCTTCACTGGCTCCAGGCGGGTGTCACTCGAGCTCCTGGCTTCCCCCTGTTAAGGCAGAGGAGTGTTTACTCCCGGCTGGCCCAGCGGAGTATTATTAGCTTTTCTCTGGTTTCTTGTTTGCATTTGAAGATGTGAAGGTCATTGCTGGAAAAGAGACATTTAGTCATGTCTCATTCATCTCTTCCACCCCTGGTTCAAATCTCTGCAGCCCATGTCTGGTTGGTGGGTCTGGGATCCGGTAGCCGGGCTGGCTGGCTGATCAACGCAAGGAAGAGCAGGTGTGTCAAAGGCAGGGGTGAAATCCAGCAGGTTCTGACAGGTTCTGGAGAACCGGTAGCGGAAATTTTGAGTAGTTTGGAGAACCGGCAAATAACCACCTCTGGCTGGCCCCAGAGTGGGGTGGGAATGGAGATTTTGCAATATCCTTCCCCTGGAGTGGGGAGGGAATGGGGATTTTGCAGTATCCTTCCCCAAGAGTGGGATGGGAATGGGGATTTTGCAATATCATTCCCCAGGAGTGGGATGGGAATGGAGATTTTGCAGTATCCTTCCCCTGGAGTGGGGTGAGAATGGAGATTTTGCAGTATCGTTCCCCTGCCATGCCCACCAAGCCACACCCACCAAGCCATACCATGCCCATCAAGCCACACCCACCGAACCGGTAGTAAAAAAAAATGTGAATTTCACCACTGGTCAAAGGGGAAGGGAGGGAGGAACCTGCAGCTATCTCAATACAGGTAGTCCTTAATTTACGACCGTTTGTTTAGTGACCAAAGTTACAACGGCACAGAAAAAAGTGACTTACGACCGTTTTTCACACAGTAGCATCGCCATGGCCACGTGATCAAAATTCAGAGGCTTGGCAACTGGCACATATTTATGACGGTTGCAGTGTCCTGAAGTCATGTGATCCCTTTTTGTGACCTGCTGACCAGCAAAGTCAATGGGGAAGCCATATTCATTTAACAACTGAGTTACTAGCTTAACAACTCGGTGTTTCAGTTAACAACTGGGGCAAGAAAGGCTGTAAAATGGGGCAAAACTCACTTAGCAGCTATCTCACTTAGCAACAATTTTGGACTCAATTTTGGTCGTACGTTGAGATCTATCTGCCTTACTGATCCAGCTGTTCTCACCATTGTCTAAGTGGCTTGGGGATGCTGGGAATTATAATCCAGCAACTTCTGGAGGAGCATAGCAGGTTTCCTTTTTCCGAATGGGTGCAAATGCATTTGTTGGATTACGACTCCCAAGGCCATCCTGATGTGAAGGAACAAGAATCATAGAGTTTGATGGGGCCAGAGAATCCAGGCTTCTGTTCAGGGCAAGGATCTACATTAAAATATCCCTAAAAAGGGGCTCCCAGGCTTGTTTAAACACACCAACAACTGTAAATGCTACTGGATGGGGGAAAGCTGATCTAAGAAATCAGAGAGGGACCTCTGAAGCCTGTGCTCTAGAATAGGCCTGTCCAATCTTGGCCACTTTTAAGACCTGTGGACTTCAACTCCCAGAATTCCATGGCTCCTATGCCTGGCTGGGGAATTCTGGGACTTGAAGTCCACAGGTCTTAAAGTAGCCAAAATTGGACATCCCTGTGGTAGAAGAAGTCCGGAGGGCCGCTCTAGAGAGGTGGGAAGAAGACGAGAACCATTCAGTGTCCTTCAAATAAAGACAGATCCCCTCACATGAGTTTCTGCAGATGATGGGATCTGCACTGTAGCAGAAGAAAATGTGACAAAGCAGAGATTGGCAACCTTTTTCAACCTAGCCATGACTTTCTTCAACTTTCCAACTTCCTGCTTTTTCTCCATTTTGAGACAGGTAAGGGGGTTTGAGGTTAAGTAGTGATTGACTGCCTTTGATTTTACTGGCATTTAAGGTATCCATTTTGCTCTTGAGGGTGTGCAAACACACCTTTGGGATGGAGGGAAAGAGCAGGAGTTATTTTTTTTTTTAAAGAGATGCTTTGCTTGCCTTAAACCTCTCCAAGCTACTCACTTTGTCTGTTAAAGACCACCTCCTGAGCCAAAACAACCAAAACAAACTTCAAAATTGTGCCCTGTCCTTCAGGAATGTAAATGGATGCCGGAGCCCATGTGCCTCACAAGCCATAGCTTGCCTACCCCTCCCTAAATGATTTGGGCGCTTAAAGGCAGCCTTCTCTTAAAACCACACATCCTAAGATCTAATGACAGATTTGAGGATCAGCAAAAGAGAAGAGATCACTAAATTAACAAAATCCCTGCCTCTGGACTACAGATCAGTCTCTCTCCCCCTCCCTCTCTTTCCCTCTTTCCCTCCCTCTCTTTCCCTCCCTCTTCCCCCTCTCTCCCTTCCTCTTTCTCCCCCTCCCTCCCTCCTCTTTCCCTCTCCCTCTCTCCCTTCCTCTCTCTCCCCTCCCTCCTTTTCTTTCCCTCTCTCTCTCCCTTCCTCTCTCTCCCCCTCCCTCCCTCCTTCTCTTTCCCTCTCTCTCCCTCCCTCTTTCCCTCCCTCCCTCTTTCCCTCCCTCCCTCTTTCCCTCCCTCTTTTCCCCCCTCTCTCTCCCTCCCTCCCCCCTCTCTTTCTCTTTCTCTCTCTCTCCAGCTGGTTAAGATCTCTCCAATTTCAGAAGACGTTTATTCCATAACCCATGTCAGTTTTAATCTATATACTGTTTCAGCGCCTCTGTCTGCCTGCTTTTATTTTGTTCGCAATTGTGCCTGGATTTTGTTCATCTTTTCAACAATGTCAATTCTTTCAATTGCTTCTAAGGATTGCCAGCCACTCTAGTTGATATAAATGTACCAGATGGCAGCAAATTGGCTTTTTAAAAACACGATTAAATACACTTAAGAGTGGAAGATTCTGGAAGGTGCCAGGCTGAAAAAGGCTGATGTGAAGTCTTGAGTGACTTAGATTTGGATCTAAAGTTTAGGACGCCAAGATACTTTGTCTGCGATGGATCAAGAAACTGGACACTTGTGTTTACTTATGGGGAAATAGAGCCCACCCTCCTGCTTTAAAATCTTCCTTCCCCCGAAAAAATGTAAGATAGGACCTCCCTAAACCCCAAGTCCCAAAGCCTTCAGCTAATGGGAAATGTTTTGGACTTCAGAATTTGGTGCCTGGGATCTAAACAACAGATTTCTTGACATTCACCAGTAACCATCAAAAGTAGTACTGTAAAAGAGAGAGATTAGGAATACAAGTCAAAATAGGTAAGAAAATGGTAAGACAAATTCAAATCACTATCCACTCCAGATGAATTCAAATCAACAGGTCCAGATGAATTACATCTCAGGATTCTGGAAGAGCTGGCAGATGTAGATTTTGGAACCACTGAACCAGTGGTGAAATTCAAATTTTTTTACTACCGGTTCTGTGGGTGTAGCTTGGTGGGCATGGCTTGGTGGGTGTGGCAGGGGAAGGATACTGCAAAATCCCCATTCCCTCCCTACTCCTGGGGGAGGATATTGCAAAATCTCCATTCCTACCCCACTCTGGGACCAGCCAGAGATGGTATTTGCCAGTTCTCCGAACTACTCAAAATTTCCGCTACCAGTTCTCCAGAACCCATCAGAACCTGCTGGATTTCACCCCTGCCTTTGACACACCTGCTCTTCCTTTTCGTTGATCAGCCAGCCAGCCCAGCTACCGGATCCCGGACCCACCAACCAGACATGGGCTGCAGAGATTTGAGCCAGGGGTGGAAGAGATGAGACATGACTAAATGTCTTTTTTCCAGCAATGACCTTCACACCTTCAAATGCAAACAAGAAACCAGAGAAAAGCTAATAATACTCCGCTGGGCCAGTATTTGCCGGTTCTCCGAACTACTCAAAATTTCCGCTACCAGTTCTCCAGAACCTGTCAGAACCTGCTGAATAGCACCCCTGCACTGAACCATATCTTTCAAAGATCCTGGAGGTTTTTAAGAAAAGATTTGGCAGCCATCTGTCTGGAATGGTATAGGGTCTCCTACTTGACTAGGGGGCTGGACTAGACCACCTGCAAGGTCTGTTCCTACTCTGTTATTCTGCATAACTGTGGCTGGCATCTTCAGAGACAATATGCACAACTACCCCAGACCATGGAAAACTAAGCAGGGATTGACTGGGTTCCTGTCTTTATAGCTGAGTGTCCTGGCACCTGAGTGTCTGACTGTGCCAGCCACAGTTGCTGGCAAAACATCAGGAAATCTGATTCTCGACCAGGGTCACTAAACCCTGAAGCTCAACACTGCCCAACAGATACCGGTCGGTCGTGAAACTCTAAACCAATGTAGCCTTCAGCTAATCTTCCATGAAGATCTCAGGGCAAAAGTAACTGGAATATCCAGAGGATTAAAACTGGGGAAAATACCCTTGGCAGGAAAAGGTCAGAGAAGGACCTCCACAACAATGATAGATGTCTCTGAATTTTCCCTCTTTCTCTTGGGAAAGAAAGTATCCTTTCTTCCATGGACCTTTGAAGTGAGCCTCTTGCAAAAAAAGGAAGTCTTCTAGAAGAAGCATTTTTGGACTGTAGTGCCACTACGTGTCCTTGTAGAAGTATCTCCTACAACTAATAAACAGGACCATAGGTCCAGCAGGGTGTTATTGTGTCAGAGTTTGCAGCAGCAATCGCATCCAGAAAGCACACACAGGTAACTGATTCAGCAGGATTCACTAACTTCTCTTTATATACATAACACATAAAGTAAATATACAATACCGAAACAGGTTTTCCAACGTGGTAGCAAGTACAAGCAAACACAGGCAGAGGAGAGAAGAGTTTCAGTTTCAGTTCAGCAGACCAATTTAGTTTAGTTCCTTTTGCACAGACTCAAGAGTTACAGAGCTAAACCACGCCCAGGCTCCAAACTGTTTCAGTTTCCAAACAGCCCTCATTGGCTGATTTTAATTGCTATGCCTATTCATTGGCTGATCTTGTTACCATGTCTTCCCAGTCATGAACTATCATACACACTGACATATTGCAATGTGTGTGCAAATTTTGGGATGCTTCCTTGTGTTGTTAAACATGGTTGATTACTACAGGTGGTCCTTGCCTTATGACAGATCATTTAGTGACCGTTCAAAGTTACAACGGCACTGAAAAAAATGGCTTATGTCCATAGAGTCGTGGTGGCACGGTGGTTAGAATGGAGTGTTGCAGGCTACTTCTGCTACCAGCTGCTTGCAATTTGGCAGTTCGAATCTCACTGGGCTCAGGGTTGACTCAGCCTTCCATCCTTCCGAGGTCGGTAAAATGAGGACCCAGATTGTTGGGGGCAATATGCTGACTCTGTAATTGCTTAGAGAGGGCTGTAAAGCACTGCAAAGTGGTATATAAGTCTAAGTGCTATTGCTATTGCTATTTTTCACACTTATGACCATTGCAGCATCCCCATGGCCACATGATCAAAATTAAGACATTTGGCAGCTGGTTCATATTTATAACGGTTGCAGTGTCTCAGGGTCATGTGATCATATTTTGCAGTCTTCTGACAAACAAAATCAATGGGGAAGCCCGATTCACTTAACAACCATATTACTAATTTAACAACTGCAATGATTTGTTTAACAGATGTGGTAAGAAAAACTCATAAAATGGGGCAAAACTCACTTAACAAATTTCTCACTTAGCAACATAAATTCTGGGCTCCATTGTGGTCATAAGTGAAGGATCACCTATATAAGATTTCTTGAAACCTGCCATTAGATTTCAGGAAATCATATACAGCAGTAGGATCACATATCTTAATTGCTTTAAATTTAAATATTTAAATTTTAAATATTGAGAGAAGAGGGGAAGGGAGAGGAGAAGAGAAACTTTGCAACATGTGAAAAATTTCGTGCTTCAAGCCGAATGTTATCATAACCGCTCTTTAGAATTTAGAATAACAGAGTTGGAAGGGACCTTGAGGGTCTTCTAGTCCAACCCCCCGCTTAGGCAGGAAACTCTACACCACTTCAGACAAATGGTTATCCAACATCTTTAAAACTCCCAGTGTTGGAGCATTCACAACTTCTGGAGGCAAGTTGTTCCACTTATTAATTGTTCTGTCAGGAAATTTCTCCTTAGTTCTAAGTTGCTTCTCTCCTTGATTAGTTTTTGATTGCTTGATTGCTTTTTGTCCTGCCCTTAGGTGGTTTGGAGAATAGTTTGACTCCCTTGTCGCAGCCCCTGAGATATTGGAGCACTGCTATCATGTCTCCCCTACTCCTTCTTTTCATTAACCTAGACATAGCAAATTCCTGCAGCTGTTCTTCATATGTTTTAGCCTCCAGTTCCCTAATCATCTTTGTTGCTCTTCTATGCACTCTTTCTAGAGTCTCCACATCTTTTTTACATCATGGCGACCAAAACTGAATACAGTATTCCAAGTGTGGCCTTACCAAGGCATTATAAAGTGTTTTACTCTGTTTTAATAAAGCACAAGGTTCTCTAAAGAAAAAAAAAACAAAGAAAGTAAAAGAATCAGAATCATGGTTCTGGCAAAGAATCATGAGACTTCCTGTTCAGTCAAGGATGCTAATAAGAGCCTTGGTGGCGCAGCAGACTAAAGTGCTGTTAAGTAGCACCAGCCTGCAATTACTGCAAGTTCAAATCTCACCAGGCTCAAGGTTGACTCAGCCTTCCATCCTTTCAAGGTAGGTAAAATGAGGACCTGGTTTGTGGGGGCAATAAGCTGACTTTGAATAAAAAAGAACACTGCTTAGGGCCCCCCCAAAAGCCCTACTAAGCAGGTATATACAAAAGTATGAAGGCTATTGCTTAATGCATTGTAAGCCACCCTAAGTCTCCAGAGAAGGGCGGCATATAAATCGAACCAATAAATAAATAAATAAATAAATAAATAAATAAATAAATAAATAAATAAATAAATAAATTTGAGATTATGAATACCAGTCTTTGTTCTTACTACCGTTTAAATTTATTATTGAATTTATACCTGTCAGCTTTATTCCAACTCTCAGGGTGGCTTATAGGGAGCAGATGGATGGATGGATGGATGGATGGATGGATGGATGGATGGATGGATGAATGGGATCTGATGATGTTGATGGTGTTATCCATTCAGTCCTGTCCAACTCTTGGTGATTCTATGGGCCAGATCTCTCCACATCTTCCAATCTTGCACTACGACTTTGAGTTTTTCTATTCCTTTGGCTGGTGTCAAGTTTTGAGGGTGTCCAGGCACCATGTTCTCAGACAGCCTGGTTTCCTTGAATGAGATCTATATTGCGATTATTCAGAGAACAAAGTGGAACAAGTAAAAACAAACATAGATTCTCCCTCTCTGTTATGATTAAAATCTGAGGCAAGGCAATGCAGTTCAAACTGAGGAAGCTTCTTGGGTAAGACGTCTTCTAAGAAGAAACAAGAAAGTTCCAGTTGCCTTCTGAAAAAAAAGCACCTTTGGGGCACCTTTGAATGACTGAGAATCTCCATAGATTTCTAAATCAGTGTTTCCCAACCGTAGCCATTTTAGGATGTGTGGACTTCAACTCCCAGAATACCCCAGCCAGAATTGAAGTCCACACATATTAAAATGGCTGTGATTGGGAAACACTGTTCTAAATGAACTTTTGCACATAGTCCTCTAATAATTCCTGTTAACTGGCAACTATGCTCCCTTCCTGTGAAGAATATGTTCCCCAACGCCATCTCTTTGTTCCCCCTACAACTCCCAGATGCCATGTTACGTTTAACTGAAGGATTTCTCTTGACACCATGTCAGTTTCTGACCCCAAGCCTACTTGCACAATGGTGTGATTGGACTCCTCTCCATATGCTTTACAGAAGGGAGGGAACCTGCAACATTTCACAGCTGGGGGTTAAATATTCAGTCTTTTACTGATGCCATATCTCTTCCTTTCTAAAGTACACGATAGACTAAATTATCCAGATTTGAAGGGTCCATCAGGTTACCAAGGATCTCCAGAAGAAGACTCCTCATGGTTGATGCCACTGAGTTTAGCTCAATCCCTGGTGACGTCACTTAAAATGGTTGTAGCCCTTCAGAGATGCTTTAAACGAAATTGTCTGTACTTGCCAAGGATTCAGGGATGAAATCCAGCAGATTCTAACAGGTTCTGGAGAACCGGTAGTGGAAATTTTGAGTAGTTCGGAAAACCAGCAAATATCACCTCTGGCTAGTCCCAGAGTGGGGTGGGAATGGGGATTTTGCAGTATCCTTCCCCTAGAGTGGGGTGGAAATGGAGATTTTGCAGTATCCTTCCCCTGCCATGCCCACCAAGCCATGCCCACCAAGTCATACCACGCCCATCAAGCCACACCCACAGAACCGGTAGTAAAACAATTTGGATTTCACCACCGCAAGGACTGATGCTGTTTCATAATATTTGTCTCTTACACTTTTTAGCGACCGTTCTAAGTTACTACAGCGTTGAAAAACGTGAGTTATGACCATTTTTCACAGTTACAATCATGGCAGCATCTCCATGGTCACTTGATCAAAATTCAGATGCTGGGCAGCTGACACATATTTATGATGGCCGCAGCGTCCTGGGATCAAGCGATCCCCTTTTGCGACCGTCTGACAAGCAAAGTCAATGGGGAAGACAGATTCACTTAACAATTGTGTTATTAACTTAACAACGGCAGTGTTTCACTTAACAACAGTGGAAAGGTCATAATGGGGCAAAATTCACATAACAACCGTCTCTTGCTGAGCAATGGAAACTTTGGGCTCAGTTGTGGTTGTAAGTTGAGGACTAGCTGAAGTCATGGTTTTAGATTTGAGAGACCTAGCTTTCATAAATTTACCTCCGACTTTAAAAAGTCACAGGTTGCCATGCATCTAGCAACAGCATCCGTCTATAGTTACTGTATTGCCCCCCTCCTTTCTTTGCAAAAAGAAAAAAAATACCAATGGGTGATCCTCGGTGCCTTCCACTGTGCCCTTAAAACCTTCTTTTTTCAGCAAGCCGGGCTGGCTTAACTTTTTTCTTAATTTTTAAATGTTTTAAATGGGTTTGTTATTGTTCTTAAATTACGGGGCCAAATTTATATATATATATTTAATACTATTTTAATGTTTGTAATTTATGTTTTTATTTGGCTGTACACCGCCCTGAGTCCTCAGGGAGAAGGGCGGTATATAAATTGGATATAAAATAAAATAAAAAAATAAAATAAATCCTCCCACTTTAACTTAGGTTTTGCATTTCCTCAGCTTAGCTACCTAGTAGGACATCTAGCTGTAAGCGAAGAGGGTTGCTCCTGGTGCTTCTAATAATAGTATCGATGAAAAACTGATTCCAGCTGGCACAGCTTCTACGACAACATCTGAATTTCTTTTTATTATTTTGGCGGTTAACTTGGCTCAATATTTTAATTGTAAACTGCCAACAGCAAGGATGTGTTGTGTTTAGGCTTTGAAGCCAACATGGTGCTTTGCAGGGTGCAGGGATGCACACGTTGTGTCTGTGCCATATTGGTACCCATTCCTGCTCTACCTTTTTGGCTTCAGATCGGATGTCTAATGCAGTGATGGCGAACTTTTTGTCAAATATTTGGAAAATGCACAATCCCCCAAAACAAGAGAAACAATTCTTTCCATATTCATTTATTTTTTTTTAAATCCAACCTTCCTTCCTTCCATCCTTCCTTCCTTCTTCCCTCCCTCCCTCCACTCCTTCCTTCCTTCCTCCCCTCCCCTTCCTTCTTTCCTCACTCTCTCACTCCACTCCACCTCCTTCCTTCCTTCCCTCCTTCTCTCCTTCTTCTCTTCCTCCCCTTCCCCTTCTCTCCTTCCTTCCTTCCTCCCCTCCCCTTCCTTCCTCACTCACTCTCTCACTCCACTCCACCTCTTTCCTTCCTTCCCTCCTTCTCTCCTTCTTCCTTTCTTCCTTCCCTTCCCCTTCTCCCCTTCCTTCCTTCCTCTCCTCCCCTTCCTTCCTCACTCTCTCACTCCACTCCACCTCCTTCCTTCCTTCCCTCCTTCTCTCCTTCTTCTCTTCCTCCCCTTCCCCTTCTCTCCTTCCTTCCTTCCTCCCCTCCCCTTCCTTCCTCACTCTCTCACTCCACTCCACCTCTTTCCTTCCTTCCCTCCTTCTCTCCTTCTTCCTTTCTTCCTCCCCTTCCCCTTCTCTCCTTCCTTCCTTCCTCCCCTCCCCTTCCTTCCTCACTCTCTCACTCTACTCCACCTCTTTCCTTCCTTCCCTCCTTCCCTCCTTCTTCCTTTCTTCCTCCCCTTCCCCTTCTCCCCTTCCTTCCTTCCTCCCCTCCCCTTCCTTCCTCATTCTCTCACTCCACTCCACCTCCTTCCTTCCTTCCTTCCCTCCTTCCTTCCCTTCCTTCCTTCCTCCCCTTCCCCTTCCTTCCTCCCCTCCCCTCCCCTTCCTTCCTTCCCTCCTTCCTTCCTTCCCCCCTTTCCCATTCCTTCCTCACTCACTCACTCCACCTCTTTCCTTCCTCTCCTCTCCTTCCTTCCTTCCTCTCCTCTCCCTTCCTTCCTTCCTCACCTCACCTCATCCCACCCCACCCCACCCCACCCCACCCCACTCCACTCACTCAGTGACTCCACTCCACTCCTCTTCCCTCCCTCCCTCCCTTCCCTCCCTCCTCATGTGTGGTGCTATGTATTACATAAAGAAAAAGCAAACAATTACAAAAAATGAAATACAAGTAAAACAAAGCCATTTTCAAAGATCACCTTCCATTTTCACAAGGCCTGTGCAGCCTCGGCCTCACACCAGAGCAGGGCGTGCTTCCGAGTATTGTCGTCGTCAGGTATCGGTGAATGCTGGCAGCTCATCCAAAATGCCAGGCCGTGTCACCTTTGACACATGTGTCAGAGGTTGGCCATCGCTGATCTAATGCATTCCTAGCCACTCAACCTTGGTCCTTGGGTGGTATGAAAAGAGTGAATAAAACGAGGTGCTCTGAGCACTGATGGGTTTGAGTTTTTTTGTAACGTGACTAGGAGCAGATAGGTTTTTCCACCAACCCAGTGGGAGCCAAGAAGGATGCTTGGATTTTGTGCAGAGGCAGTGAGGCTTCCATGTTTTCTAAAGGCCCCGGAGGCCTTTATGGGGCAAGATTAGAAAATTCCAGTTTGACGGTGATCCATCATGGGGTGTCTCCCAACCCCCTCGCTCCCTGCCTATTGATTGGGTTGGGGGGGGGGCGGACGGACGGACATCTGAGCAATATTTGAATAATTTAAAAGGAGATTTTCTCTCTTGACACCCACCCGGTGCTCCAGTCGTGCCAGATGGGCTGGGAGGGTTTCACAAGCCCAGCGGTGAATAATGAATGAATAAGTCTCTGATAATGACGCCTCTGTAACCCCGGAGGGAGTAGCTGGGAGGGAGGCACAAAGGCATGGGTTGATGTCGCCTTCGGAGGAGAATAATGAGGATTTGTAGGAAAGATTCCACATAGAAAGAAAGCTGCTTCTGGTTTTCCCTTTGACACCTGCTATGCCCTTTCACTCTTTAAGATGGGGACTAAAATTAGAGTGGGGGGAGGCAGCAGGGTGACTCTCAATGCCAGGGTACCCAAATAACTTTTATGCTCTGTGCTTAATTTGACCATACTTTAAAAGCCTGCCTGCCTGCCTTCCTTCCTTCCTTCCTTCCTTCCTTCCTTCCTTCCTTCCTTCCTTCCTTCCTTCTTTCTCCACTTCCCATGTATAAAATGTGAAGGATGTGTGTTTTATGTATAATGTACACGGAAGATGGCATTTAATTTTATTATACGAGGTGCAATGACAATAAAGTAAACTTACTTACATCTCTTCTCCTCCTTTCCTTCCTCCCTCCCTCTGCCCCTCCCTCCTCCTCCATTTCTTTCCTTCCTTCCTTCCTTCCTTCCTTCCTTCCTTCCTTCCTTCCTTCCTTCCTTCCTTCCTTCCTTCCTTCCTTCCTTCCTTCCTTCCTCCTTTAACTCTTCTTTCCTTCTTACTTTCCTTTTCTTCGTCCCTTCCCCCTTCCTTACTTCTCCATCTCTTTTCCATATTCCATCCCATCCCATTCCATCTCCTCCTCCTCCTCCTCCTCCTTCTCCTCCTCCATTTGTCTTCCTTCCTTTAAATAAAAGAAAACCTGGCATACTGCAAAATAAAATGCCACTGGTGTCGCTCCCTCACAGCTTTATAATAGAGTAGAATTTTAGAATAGAATAGAATTCTTCATTGGCCAAGTGTGATTGACACACAAGGAATTTGTCTTTGGTGTATATGCTCAAGAAGAAGGCAAGGGCAAACAACTTCTGGTTTGCTAAAAAAAACCGTGCAGGGGTTAATCCAGGCAGTCTCTAAGACTACACACAAACTTGAAGGCATCCATGTGTCCGTGTGAGCATGTGCACACACAAACAAACATGGACACACATACACACACACACGACTCCCGGAACATGCTTTGCATGAGGCCGCTTTTAAACACCCTCTGGAGGCTTCAATTGATGCCAGATGTACTGGCCAACAAGCTCAAGGGTATTTGCCTGGGCGTGGATGCAATCTTGCAACATTTTGCGGGCCCTGCATTAGCTTCCCATTAGCTTCCCAATGCAATTTAGTCTTTATCTATAAAACTTTTTATGCCCTGGCACCAGTCAACCTGCAGGAAGGCCTCTCTCTCTCTCTTTTTTTTTAATTCGATTTATATGCCGCCCTTCTCCAGAGACTCAAGGCGGCTTACAGTGCGTTAAGCAATAGCCTTCATACTTTTGTATATTTATACAAAGTCAGCTTATTGCCCCCACAAACTGGGTCCTCAATTTACCTACCTTAGAAAGGATGGAAGGCTGAGTCAACCTTGAGCCTGGTAAGATTCGAACTTACTTTAATTGCAGACAGCTGGTGTTAAATTACAGTGCTTAGTCTGCAGAGCTATCCAGGCTCTTCACTAGATCTGGCTCAATCGTTTCAATCATGCAGAGAGAAGCAGCTGGCTGTCCCCCATTTTCATGAGATCAGAGGGACCAAATCCCCAAAATGAGGGGCCAACCTTTCCCCTCCCCCCAAATGACCTGTGGGAGATTTGAGTCGCCCTGACATTATCCCTTTTCTGGATATTTCCACCTTGGGGGTTGATGTCAGGTATTGTGTCGGATTGCGAATGTTTTATTATGGATGTTATTTCCTCTTGGTTGGCTGCCAGGAGTCTTTGTGTAATTGTGGTGGGCCACGAGGTTTATAAAATAAATAAATGGAGTAAGAATGCCGTATACATTTTATTCTCTTGCAGGAGAGAATGACAGGCAGCTGGAGGTCAATCATGGTCATCTACGGGGGTGGGGGGTGGGTGGGTGACAAAATTCAGAAGATGGCAGGTGCATCACTGGGAATTGCCCAACGTTTTGTCACACCACTAAGCTGTGGCATTTATGAGACAATCATGAGACTCCGTGAAGTGATGATGTGATGATTCTTTCATGCTTGTCTCAGTATTGCATCTGTCCCTGAACTGATTAAGCTGTGAATCTTCACCCTTGTTTGAAAGGGAAGGAATTCTGCTTCTTTTTCCTCTCGCCATGAATGCCTGCCCTGAACATATTTAAAGATAAGAAAATCACGCCTCATTTCCTTCGGTTGTTTATCAACCTGTGACCATCGATCAAGGAGAGGCATATGCTTAATTCATTGGGTTCAAATAGTGCTGGCTGGAGCTGTTGCAGGAAGAAAGTTTCTTCAGGAAACACAAACTGTGAGAGCCAGTTTGGTCTAGTGGTGAAGGCACCTGGCTAGAAACCAGGAGACTGTGAGTTCTAGTCCCACCTTAGGCATGAAAGCTGGCTAACTTTGGGCCAGTCACACTCTCTCAACATAGGGTTATTGTTGTGGGGAAAATAGGAGGAGGAAGGTGTGTTGAATATGTTCACTCCCTTGAGTTATTTGTAAAAATAATAAATGCAGGATGTTAAACAAAGAAACATACAAACATTGACTAGGAAAGCGTTTAGGAACTGATTTAAAAGCATTTACTGTGGTTTAGACATAGCTCCCTGACCTGCCCTTGCTCTAAACCAGGGCCTCCAACCTTGGCAGCTTTAGGACTTGTGGACTTCAACTCCCAGAATTCCTCAGTCAGCCAAGCTAGCTGGGGAATTCTGGTAGTTGAAGTACACAAGTCTTAAAAGTTGCCAAGTTTGGAGAGTCCTGCTCAAAAACCATCTTAGTCTTGACTTCAGTACTCCTTGCTTGTACTTCAGGGACAGAATAACCTATGGACATTGGCTGAATCTAGCTCAGGGCTGTCAAACTCATGGCCTTCGGGCCAGATGAGTCATGTGCTGGCCACATCCATGTCCGATTTAGCAAAAGTTGCAATACATCATGTGACGACACCATGACAACGCGAGTTTGACATCTAGCTAAAGAGAGTTGTGTCCTTGTGTGGTGAGATAAATATCTACTTTATCATTGCTAGCAGAGGTGTTATTCAGCAGGTTCTGACCTATTCTGGAGAACCGGTAGCGGAAATTTTGAGTAGTTCGGAGAACCGGTAAATATCACCTCTGGCCCTACCCCGTCTATTCTCTGCCTCCCGAGTCCCAGCTGATCGGGAGGAAATGGAGATTTTGCAGTAACCTTCCACTGGAGTGGGGAGGGAATGGAGATTTTACAGTATCCTTCCCCTGCCAAGCCATGCCACGCCCACCAAGCCACGCCCACAGAACGGGGAGTAAAAAAATTTGAATCCCACCACTGGTGGGAGGGTCCACTTTTCTCCCTATAACTTTTGCTCAGCCCCCTCTCTTCTCTTCCTTTCTTCCTTGTCTTCGAGGGTATCCACAGTGGTGGGGGGTATCAAAAAAAGACAAAATGGAAGCCACAGCCGTGAAGTCAAAGCCTTATCTTTTGGACGTGCTCCATGACACATCAAAAGGAGGTGGGGCTTTTGACTGCATTGAGATGGGGGTCACCATTTTGACTTGTTCCTCTGTAGGCCTTCCAATTGTCAGATGGCAGGTTGGCTTACTGAGTTGACGGGATTCCTCGCAAAAGGCTCTTGAAATAAGACAAGGATTTTGCAAAATTAGCCCCAAAGGGTTCATTCAGCCTTAGAACTGCAGTTTGCAAACCTGTGACTTGGAGCTTTAAAAACTGAGAAAAAGATCTTTGAGTTGGGTTGCATATAACTTGCCATCCTGTTCACCTATCACACACACACACACACTCAAGTTGCCAGGGTAAATTGACCATGCCGTTGAGTGCATGTTGAAAAAAAACATTACATATACCTGACTGTCTCCATGTGTCAAGAAGATGAATGTCGGCGGTTCATGAGAAAATGCTGATGTTTGAGCTTTTAATAGCTCAAACACTCATCTGGATCTGGGCAGAAAAACTGGATCAGCAAGAAACACGAGATTCGGATGAGGGAGAATGAAAACAGCTGCACAAACGGGTGTCCAAATTGTTAAGTGTCAGAAGACATGAGCGTTGGCTGCTGAGATCATGAAATCCAGGGTCATGAAAATAAACGGCCCCCATTTCTGTACATTCTTACGTTCGGCCATGCTTGTAAAAAGGGGTGGAGCTTCAATCACATGGCCTTGACTGCCATATTGACTTTTTTGACTTCACACCACTCAGTTACACCCAGATAATAGTAAGGTACTTCTTACTAGTCCCTTAGGACCAATCTGGGTACAGGTGTGCAACTTGATAGGGTGATAACCTTTATTTTTAAAAAATATTTAATTATTTAAAATATTTGAGGAACACCCTAAATGACTATATATATATATATATATATATATATATATATATATATATATATATATATATATATATATATATATATATATATATATATGAAGAAGATGGAAAATAGAATAGCAGGATGACAACAGACAATATGTCCGTTGTCATTTAAAATTCTTTATTTCACTGATTAAAATATTAATGTTATGTAAAAAATAATTAGGCTCATATCATCCTAAGAAAGATGATAGGGTAGACATTAGACAGCTCCTCACTCCGGAAAAATGTTATCTATGGTTCCAGTATTTACAGAAATACATTTATTTGATTAGTTGTCCTGGATTTCAGTCTTGGAAAGAAAATCAGTGGCTGTACCCTGTTTCCCCTAAAATAAGATATTCCCTGATAATAATCCCAATCGAGCTTTTGAGCGCATGCGCTAAAATAAGCCCCCCCCCGAAAATAAGCCCTCCCTGAAAATATTTAAATGCATGTGCAGACGGTCCCCGCCATTTCTTCTGGTTAGGGTTAGGGAGACAGAGCTAGAAATCAGGTAAGATGGCAAGAGGAGCCCCGTCTTGCTCCACGTGCCCCAAAATAATAAGACATCCGTGAAATAAGGCCAAGCACTTATTTCGGGGTTCAAAAAAATATAAGACAGGGTCTTATTTTTGGGGAAACTTGGTAGTTGTTGAGACACTGGATGAGGACTGGAAGAGCTGGGTTCAAATCTGCCCTTGGCCTGGGTGACTGAGCTGATTATAGGAAGTCCTTGACTTGCTACCACAACCGACCCCAAAGTTTCTGTTGCTAAGTGAGACAGTTGTTAATGAGTTTTGGCCCATTTTATGAACTTTTGTGCCACGGTTGTTAAGGGAATCACTGCAGTTGTTCAGTTAGTACTATGGCTGTTAAGTGAATCTGACTTCCCCATTGACTTTCCTTGTCAGAAGGTCCCAAAAGTGATCACATCAGCCCAGGAGACTGCAACCGTCATAACTATGAGCCAGTTGCCAAAGGTCTGAATTTTGATCATGTGACCAGGGGGATGCTGCAATGGTCATAATTGTGAAAAATGGTCATTAGTCAACTTTTTTCAGTGCCGTTGTAACTTTGAACACTCACTAAATGAACGGTTGTAAGGATTACCTGTACTGTGACCCAGTGGTGATATTCAAATTTTTTTATTACCGGTTCTTGGTAGCCATGGTGTGGCTTGGTAGGCGTGGCAGGGGAAGGATATTGCAAAATCTCCATTCCCACCCCACTCTGGGACTAGCCAGAGGTGGTATTTGCTGGTTCTCCAAACTACTCAAAATGTCCGCTACCGGTTCTCTGAACTACTCAAAATGTCCGCTACCGGTTCTCCAGAACCTGTCAGAATCTGCTGGATTTCACCCCTGCTGTGACCAGCTCAGTATACAGGTTGTCCTCCATTTACAACAGTTTGCTTAGTGACTGTTCAAAGTTACAACGGCACTGAAAAAATGTAACTTATGACCATTTTTCACAGTTACAATCTTTCCAATATCCCCATGTAATCAAAATTCAGATGGTTGGCAACTGGTTCATATTTATGACCATTGCTCTGTCCAAAGATCACGTGATCTCCTTTTGTTGAGAAGAAAAGTCGATGAGGAAGTCAGATTCATTTAACAACCAGATTATTAACTTATCAACGGTAGTGATTCACTTAACAACAGAGGCAAGAAAAGTCATAAAAAGAGGCAAAATTCGCTTAACAAATGTCTCACTTAACAACAGAAATTTGGGGCTCAATTGTGGTTGTAAGTTGAATTCTCCCTGTACTCTTATAATTGGTTTCTGGGAGATCTCTCAGTGCTCCTTTTAGGGCCTGGAAAAAAAGGCAGAATATCAATCTAAATCATAAAATTTATGTCTTTACTTGACAACCACAGCGATTAGATTTCAGCCTCTGAAACCTGATCTCCCATATTTAACATTTGACATTCAAGGGCTGTTAGTATGTGCAGCGCCTGGGGAAATCCAATGGTCAAACAGCTGGGGGAACAATTTGTGGGTAGAATTTTCTTCTATTTTTTTCTTCTCTAGGAAATGTTTCATTTTGTTGAACGACAGAATGACTGACTCCAAAGTGGAGTAAAAAGCTTGGAGGTGAAAAATATGTATTGGTTCCAGAAATGCCTTTTTCCGGGCACAAAGTTTTGGTCTAGTGGTTAAAGCACCTGGCTAGAAACCAGGAGATTGTGGGTTCTAGTCCTGTTTTAGTCAGGAAAGTCAGCTGGGTGACTTAGGTCAATTACTAGGAGATTGCGAGTTCTAGTCTTGCCTTAGGCATAAAAACAGGCTGGGTGACTTTGGGCCAATCACCTGGAGATTGCGAATTCTAGTTCCACTTTAAGTATAAAAGCAGTTTGTATGACTTTGGGCCAATCACTCTCTCTCAGCTCAACTCAACGCACAGGGTTGTTGTTTTTAGGAAAATAAAAGGAGGAAGAAGCAATGGGTGGAAACTAATCAAGTAGAGAATCAAAACTAAGGAGAAATTTCCTGACAGAACAATTAATCAGCGGAACAACTTGCCTCCAGAAGTTGTGAATGCTCCAACACTGGAAGTTTTAAGAAGATGTTGGACAGCCATTTCTCTGAAATGGTATAGGGTTGTCCTGCCTGAGCAGGGGGTTGGACTAGAAGACCTCCAAGGTCCCTTCCAACTCTGTCTATTCTATTCTATTCTATTCTATTCTATTCTATTCTATTCTATTCTATTCTATTCTATTCTATTCTATTCTATTCTATTCTATTCGGTATGTTTGCCACCTTGAGTTTTTTAATGAAAATAATGAAGGCGGGATATAATTAACAACAATAATAATTCCATAGATTTCCTTGCCATGTTCCTGCATCTAAATGTCTTTTTAAACGTCTGGTCTCACTCCTTTTCTGTGAGCTTAGTTCTCTCTCTCTCTCTTCTCTCGTTTTCTTTCTCTCTCTCTCCTTATTCCCCATTCCCTTTGAGCTATATTTAACCACATGAAGCCTCTTCACTTTACAAGAGATAAATTATCTGGTTTTAGCAGTCGCCTCCTCACTCTTGATCCCTGCCCAGCTCTTGTGAGAGGTTGAAGAGGTAGGCTGGGATGCAGATGGAGACCGGAGTGTGGGAGTTGTGGGTGGGTGGAGGAGGAGACATCCAACTGAATTCTAGAGAAAGGTGGCTATGCCTTTATTTTCCCATTTCCCTTCCCTCAAAAGATAATCCCCCTGGGAAATCAGAGTTTCCATTCCAAACCAAAAAACACTCCTTCAGCTGGCAGTCCAGAGCCTGGATTGGGTCCTGCACCATCACTCTTCTGCATTTAGAGAGGAAGAGGAACTGCAGAAAATGGAGGGAGGAGGAGTTGTTTCTGTTGCTCAGAGTTGTGTGTGTGTGTGAATGTTTGCATGTGCATAGTCTCCGAGGCCCTGTTGGCTGTTTCCAGTGGCTCTCAAGGTCATTTTTTCCCCCTTTTTCTCGAAGGAGTTGTCATGTTAGCTTAAAAACGACCAAGAGTTTTATGACTCCATCGAGGGTTGCATATTTATGACTGCATATGCTTTCCTGGACTGTAGCCCAGGATATTAGCTATATGGGGAGTTCTCCTAAATTAAAGCTATGGATGGATTCATATGTTACCATCATACAATGGCATTTTTATAGAGGCAGTTTTTTTCTAGTGGTTAAGACTCCAGGTGACTGTGAGTTCTAATCCCGCTTTAGGCATGAAAGCTGGATGGGTAACTTTGGGCCAATCGCCAAGAGAGTGTGAGTTCTAGTCCCACCTTAGACATGAGAACCGGATTGGGGACTTTGGATGGGTGGCCAATCACGAGGACACTCTGAGTTCTAGTCCCGCCTTAGGCATGAAGGTCTAAGGCACGAAAACTGGATAGGTGACTTTGGGCCAGTCATTTTCTTTCTGACCAACCCACCTTACAGAGTTGTTGTTGTGGGGAAAACAGGAAAATTAAATATTAGTCATGTTCACTGCCTTGAGTCGCTTATAAAAATTATAAAAGTGGGATATAAGTAAAATAAAATTTACATGGGGCTCTCTACATGGGGCTCCCCTTGAGGAGCACCCGGAGGCTCCAACTGGCACAGAGTGCGGCCGCGCGGATGGTTATGGGAGCGACATGGCGTTCCCATGTAACACCCCTCCTGCGCGAGCTGCACTGGCTCCTGGTGGTCTTCCGTGTGCGCTTCAAGGTCTTGGTTACCACCTTTAGAGTGCTCCATGGCTTAGGACCTGGTTATCTACGGGACCGCCTGCTGCCACCAGTAGCCTCCCACCGGCCAGTATGCTCTCATAGAGAGGGGCTCCTCTGGGTGCCGTCGGCCAAATAATGTCGACTGGCGGCCCCCAGGGGGAGAGCCTTCTCTGCGGGGGCACCTACTATCTGGAATGAGCTCCCCCTGGAGATACGGAGGATCCCGGATCTACGCACCTTCCGCCGCGCTCTCAAGACATTTTTATTCCATCAGGCTGGCCTGGCGTAATTTTTCCCTTTTTTCCCTTTTTAAAACGCAAATTTTAATTCATTTTTAATTTATTGGGGTGTTTTAAATCTGTCTTTGGCCAAATTGTTTAATTCGGTTTTATTCTGTTTTTAAATTTTGTATTTATGTGTTTTTATCTTGTGGCTGTTCACCGCCCTGAGTCCTTCGGGAGTAGGGCGGTATATAAATCAAATAAACTATAAAACTATAACTATAAAAAAAATGGATTCGAAAAAAGGAGTATCAAAGAAAAAATTGCTTTTCATTTGTGTGTATGTAGACTAGGAACTGGTCAGCAGGAAGCCCGTTACCGAAATAGGCTCTTTTGAGGTGCGTATATATTCTATCCCGTTGCATTAAACTGAAAACATTTTTTAAACATTAAAAATAGCTGAAATCTGTGAGGTCATCAGATCTCACAGGATGTTCACAATTTGAAGTGAGGTTATAGAAAAGCTTGTAACTTTGCTCCACCCCTTGAGATATTAGCAATTTGGTGTGACATTTATGAGATTTTGAAGCAAGGTCACTGAAATCAAAGAGACATGTGGGGAGATATTTTTGTGGGTGAGTGTCGTAGTTGTGTGTTTGTGCATGCCTTCGAGTCCCCACAGCTTGCTTGGCAAGAGTTTCAGAAGTGGTTTATCACCGCCTTCTGCCTATAAACGGAAAGCTGAAATAATAAGCCAGTTATGTATAGTGGTTAGGGGGCTGGCCTAGAAACCGGGCGACTGTGAGTTCTAGTTCCACCTTCCGGTGGGAAGCCAGCGCAGGGTGACTTTGCGCCAGTCGTTCTCTCTCTCTCATCCCAACCCACCTCACAAGGGTTGTTGTGGGGAAAATAGGAGGAAGAAGGAATATTAAATATGTTCACCACCTTGAGTTATTGACAGCAGTAGTAAATAAATAGTATTATTTGTTTTAATAAAGTTGCCAAGGTTGAGAAACTCTGGGCTAGAGGCTTCCTCTGACGTTAGCTTGAATATTGCATGCTCAGCTCTAAAAGGTAGAAAGGTAGAACGCTGTTACCTTCCCACCAAAGGTGGTCCCTATTTTTTCTACTTGCATTTTTTTTTTACGTGCTTTCAAACTGCTAGCTTGGCAGAAGCTGGGACAAGTAACGGGAGCT
This sequence comes from Pantherophis guttatus, assembly GCF_059756535.1. NCBI lineage: Eukaryota > Metazoa > Chordata > Lepidosauria > Squamata > Colubridae > Pantherophis > Pantherophis guttatus. The sequence continues at coordinate 254,468,293 of NC_142064.1, read as the reverse complement.
CACCCTGTTACGCGGCACTAGGGATTCGAACCGCTGAACTGCCGACCTTTCGATCGACAAGCTCAGCATCTTAGCCACTGAGCCACCGCGTCCCTATATACTCAGCTCGACCCTCCAATAAATGGGGGACTCAGGAACCAGTGGGGACAGCATCATTCCCCCCTCCCAGCATCGGCTGCCCACAGACAGGGTCTCTTTCTCACCAGTAGAGAACCAGTTTGGAAGGCACCCCATTTCTGCTTCCCAACAGGGAATACTCCCCCCTCCCCTTTGTGGGGCCTGTTCCAGTTTCGCTGTCCTCTTCTGGCCTTCAGTCAGGCATCGTCTTGGCTTTTCCACCCCTTGTCCTCTGCCTCCCCAGACCTTAAATTAGTCACACCCCCAAGCCAAGCCAGGCCTAACAATATCTCCATTGTCCTGCCTCCTTTCTCATCCCCGTTGCAGACGCCTCACCCAGCCATCGCTTGGCAGTGCCCTCGGCTGGATCTCACCCCTTTTTCTGTGCCAAAGAGCAACAGGGAGGGAGGGGTTGCCAGGCAAGGAATCTGGGCACCTTGCCCTCTCCTGCCTGGGCTGCTGCTGGCAAGGTCCCTTCGCAGGGGAGTGTCTGGTACAAGACAAAGCAAGGCAAATGGGAGAAACGATTGCCTGACAAGTTAACTCTCTGCTGCCCTGGAATGCCCCAATCGAGGTACGTTAGAGCAAGAAAGCAGGAAATAGTCCTCTATTTACGACCACAATTGAGCCCCAAATTTCTGTTGCTAAGTGAGGCATTTGTTAACTGAGTTTTATTCCATTTGACGATTTTTCTTGCCACGGTTGCTAAGTGAATCCCTCCAGGTGTTAAGTTAGTAAAACGGCTGTGAAGTCAATCTAGCTTCCCCTTTGACTTCGCTCATCAGAAGGTCGCAAAAGGGGATCACGTGACCCTCCCGGGACAATGTAATGTTCATAAATATGACCCAGTGTCTGAATTTTGAACACATGACCATGGGGATGCTGAAACGGTCGTAAGTGTGAAAGACGGTCATCAGGCCCTTTTGTCAGTGCCGTTGTAACTTCTAATGGTCACTAAACGAACTGTTGTAAACCGAGGAGTACCTGTAGCACTTTGCAGCTCAGCTATTGCCTTGCCAACCGAAGCTGCACTTGTGAGATTGCCAGGTTTCCCCACTGCAAAGGGAAGGTTTGATTCCTTGCCCAAATTCTGGAGAGTCAGACAGGTGGTCAAATGGGGGATACGTACCAGTGGTCAGTTGCTACCCGTTCGGCCCGAATTGACCAAACTGGTTAGTGGCAGTGGCGCCCGCCTGGACGTCTCTGTGCATGCACAGAACCAAACCGGTAGCAAACGAAATTGAAACCCACTGCTGGTACATGCCAGTGGTGGGTTACCCCCAGTTCGCACCGGTTCTATAGAACCTGGAGTAAAACCGGCGGGAGGCTCCACCCACCGACCCGACATCATCACAATGCTTCTGCGCTTGCGTAGAAGAGTGCGAGCGCGTGCAAGCAAAGCAAGCACGTGTGCACGGCCCCGTTGCGAATCGGTAGTAAAGGTAAGTAGAACCCACCCATGATACGTACCATCTATCATGCTAGCCGATGGTTTGTCGCTTAATTATGGTTGGTTGCAGTTGGTTAAATTCACACCCACAGCTGAATAGAATAGAATAGAATTCTTTATTGGCCAAGTATTATTGGACACACAATAAGAATAAGAATAAGAATAATTTTATTTCTATACCGCCCTTCTCCCGAAGGACTCGGGACGGTGTACAGCCTATTAAAAGCACAAGACAAACATCAATTAAAATAATTTAAAATTATTAAATAATTTGGCTCAATTTAAAACCCCAGAAATTTATCTTGGTGCATACGCCTTCGGAGTACATAACAGAAAAGATACATTCGTCAAGAATCATAAGGTACAACACTTAATGATAGTCATAGGGAAACAGTCAATATAAATCTTAAGGATACCAGCAACAAGCTTACAGTCAGACAGTCATTAGTGGGAGGAGATGGGTGATAGGAACGATGAGAAGATTAATAGTAGTGCAGACTTAGTAAATAGTTTGACAGTGTTGAGGGAATTATTTGTTTAGCAGAGTGATGGTGTTCGGGAAGAAACTGTTCTTGTGTCTAGTTGTTCTGGTGTGCAGTGCTCTATAGCGTCGTTTTGAGGGTAGGAGTTGAAACAATTTATGTCCAGGATGTAAGGGGTCTGTAAATATTTTCACAGCCCTCTTTTTGACTCGTGCAGTATACAGGTCCTCAATGGAAGGCAGGTTGGTAGCAACTGTTTTTTCTGCAGTTCTAATGAAGAAGTTGAGCCTGATTTATTAACCACAAAGCTTGGATTCCTGCAGTTCACTTCACCCAAATTAAACAAATGGCATTCTTGCAAGCATTAAGTGGGAAGGAAGGTGCTTCCTGGACCAGGAACAAGTCCAGATGGTGAGGCTTAGGATAAGTAGTCCTCGACTTACAACCGTTTGTCTAGTGACTGTTCAAAGTTACAACGGCACGGAAAAAAGTAACTTATGATCATTTTTCACACTTATGACCGTTGCAGCATTCCTATGGTCACGTGAGCAAAATTCGGACGCTTAGCAACTGCTTCATAGTTATGATGGTTGCAGTATCCCAGGGTCATGTGATCACTTTTTGCGACCTTTTGACAAGCAAAGTCAATGGGGAATGTTAAGATTCACTTAACAACTGTGTTACTAATTTAACAACTATGGCGATCCACTTAGCAACTGTGGCAAGAAAGGGTCGCAAAATGGAGCAAAACTCACTTAGCAACTGTCTTGCTTAGCAAAATAAATTTTAAACTCAATTGTGATAGTAAGTCGAGGACTATCTGTAGAAGAAAAAGAGATTCTGTACCTTTAATAACTTCATAGAGGAAGGAATTTCAGTGATCTTCATGGACCGGCATCTCTCTGAACTGCCTTTTGTTTTAAAAAAAGATATATTGAAAGTTTATATTCCTTTGCATTGACTTATTGTATCCGCTGATCCGTAAACAGCTTGGGTTGAAAGGAGGCCTTAGAAGAATGCCTGGTCTGGATTTTCTGGCTAAATGAGTTGCATCAAACTCTTATTTCAAAAATTAGTAGAGTGGGAGTACATAATATTTATTTTTTCATTTGTTTTCTCTGGCAGGACTCTTTTGTATTTTAGTTTATTTTAATTCAGATCCTGCTTGCCCTTTCAGGTTTCTCATCATTTTATCCTCACCACAACCTTGTAGAGTAGGCTTAGTTAAGTAGCGATCAGCCCCAAGCCAGTTTTGATTGCTCTTAGTGGAAGACAGGGATATTTGCAAACTATGGTAAAAAAAAAAGTCAGGATAGCTGCTACGATTATGCTGTCAAAAGACATAGCAGTTTTACTTGGTGCCTTATTTATTTATTTATTTATTTATTTATTTATTTATTTATTTATTTATTTATTTATTTATTTATTTATTTATTTATTTATTTATTTATGCTTTAATTTATATGCCGCCCTTCTCTGAAGACTCAGGGCGGCTTACAATGCGTTAAGCAATAGCCTTCATACTTTTGTATATTTTATACAAAGTCAGCTTATCGCCCCCACAATCTGGGTCCTCATTTTACCTGCCTTAGAAAGGATGGAAGGCTGAGTCAACCTTGAGCCTGGTGGGATTTGAATTTGCAGTAATTGCAGGCAGCTGGTGTTAATAACAGCGCATTAGTCCCCTGCGCTACCAAGGCTCTGTATTTCATGCTGCTTTAATTGCTTTTAATTGTTTTATGATGTAAACTGCCCAGAGAATGGCTGGATCACTATGGCATCTTTGTTAACTGTGGACTTCAACACCCAGAATTCCTGAGCCAAACATGCTGGCTCAGGAATTTAACAGAATAACAGAACAGAATAACAGAATTGGAAGGGACCTTGGAGGTCTTCTAGTCCAACCCCTGCTCGGGCAGGGAGCCCGATACCATTTCAGACAATTCTGAGAGTTAAAATCCACAGGTCATAAACGGGCCATAGTTGGCCATCCTTGGCTCAGAGTCACTTGTTGAGATGAGCGGCTATCGAAATTGAATAAATGAAAACAAAATGAGTGGAGTTTTGATGGCATCTTTGTAGTCGCCATCTTGGCTTTTTTTGACCATACCCTGTGGATGACTTTCATGGAAGATGAGTGAACTGGAGACAGAAGGCACCAGAGAATTGACTGAGGGCTCACTAAAGCCAAAGGTTTTACTATGGGGTTTTTAATATAAATTATATACATACATTTATGTATTTTATATTTTTAACTGGTTGTTTTATTGTTGTGAGCCACCCTGAGTCCTCGGAGATAGGGCGGCATATAAATTTTATTAAATAAAATAAAAATAAATAAAATATGTCAGTGACAAGTTGTCACACCAGCTTCCTAGTTTGAATTCTGCACGGTTATTTCACCTTTAGAAGGTTTTCTGAAGGGGCTTCAGCAAGCCAAATGGAAATATGGCCTCTCGCCTTGAGGCCGAAGTTTGGGGTTCGAAAAAGAGATCAGTCTGTGCACAGGTGTTCCACCATGTTCCTACATTATCACATCCTTCTAACTGCTTCCTTATCAAGGTCCAAAAACCAAGAAAGACAAGCTGGGGTTCCTCTGAGCAGTTTCCTTTATTCTTCTTCACCTTCTTTATTCTTCTTTTTCAGTCTGACCTAAGCATAGTACATAAAATTATCTGCCACAATGTACTTCCTGTCAATGACTACTTCAGCTTCGACCAGAACAATACACGAGCACACAATAGATACAAACTCAAGGTAAACCGTTCCAAACTCGATTGCAGAAAATATGACTTCAGTAACAGAGTGGTCAATGCCTGGAATGCACTACCTGACTCTGTAGTTTCTTCCCCAAACCCCCAAAACTTTAACCTTAAAATGTCTACTGTTGACCTCACCCCATTCCTAAGAGGTCTATAAGGGGCATGCATAAGTGCACCAGCGTGTCTACCGTCTCTGTCCTAATATTCCTTTTTTACTTTTCATGTATTCAAATTATGTTTATACTTTTACCTGTTATCTTATATATGCTTGACAAAATAAACTTATGACTTATAGACAGAAATCAACAAATAGACTACTTACATCATTATGCGTATACGGTGCACTGAAAAAGCTCCTAGCGAGGAGCCGTTTCAACACTCTTTCTCCCACAGAAACTATCTAAACTTTGCTGTCTCCTGTTCCTCTGGAATGTATACCCTCCCTTCTGGGAATCTGGATTACTGGAAGACCAAGGGTGAAAATCTATTTGAATTGTTGCTGGGCATGAAATTATTCTGACTTTCAAATGCCTTGTTGGCTACTTGTCTGTGGTACTTAGCTAGAGCAAGGTAGATGTACCAAATTATTTATTTGTTTGTTCGTTTGTTTATCGATTTGTTGATTAATTTGTATGCCACCCATCTGTTTACCAAACAACTCTTGGCAGCACCAATTATATTAGTGATGGAGATTGAAACAACCTAAAAGAGCAGGATGGGGACAGATCATCCTAAAGAAAGTCTATCTTTGCATTTGCCAAGAATCAACATTAACTTGATGACAGTCAGTCAGTCAATCAATCAATCAGTCAGTCAATCAATCAATCAATCAATCAGAAGTTCTGTTTGAGAATCCAAACGTGTTATGCTCCTGACAGTCACTATTTTGAAAAGTTTCTATTACACATGGCTATTTTGAAAGCAGTTAGCAAGGGTAGTGTTCTAAGCACAATCTGAGAATCATTTACTGAATATAGTTGTGTTTTTTTTTTTTGGGAAAAAAATTATTTTTTAAACAAATATAAAAAAAACAAATAAAAAACCATCTTAAATTATACATACAGTGTGTCGGTTGGTTACAAGTCTTTTGTGTGTCTTCACCTTATTCATGTGTATCCATACATTTATTATCCTGATTAATCATATATTTAACTATGGCTGTTTCTTCCCACGTTTCATACCAAATATTCTAAAATTGAATTAATTTATATTATACCATTCATATCATCCACTTAAATAGGAGGAAACATCCTATCTAGATCCGTTCCAGTCGGGTTTCAGGTCTGGGCACAGCACGGAAACGGCATTGGTCGCGTTGGCGGATGATCTCTGGAGGGCTCGGGACAGGGGTTACTCCTCTGTTCTGGTCCTATTAGATCTCTCAGCGGCTTTTGATACCATCGACCATGGTATCATGCTGCACCGGCTGGAAGAGTTGGGGGTGGGAGGCACCGTGTTGCGGTGGTTCTCCTCCTTTCTCTCCGACCGGTCGCAGTTTGTGTTGGCAGGGGGGCAGAGGTCGACCTCGAGGCCTCTCATTTGTGGAGTGCCGCAGGGATCGGTCCTCTCGCCCCTTCTGTTCAACATTTATGTGAAGCCGCTGGGCGAGATCATCCGTGGCTTTGGGGTGAGATACCACCAGTACGCTGATGACACCCAGCTGTACATTTCCACCCCAGGCCACCCCAACGATGCCCTTGAAGTGATGTCCCAGTGCCTGGAGGCTGTGCGGATCTGGATGGGGAGGAACAGGCTCAGGCTCAACCCTTCCAAGACTGAGTGGCTGTGGCTCCCGGCATCCCGATATAGTCAGTTGACTCCATCACTGACTATTGGGGGCGAGTCTTTGGCCCCCACTGAAAGGGCTCGCAATCTGGGAGTCCTCCTGGATAGGCAGCTGTCTTTGGAGGAACATCTGACGGCTGTTACCAGGGGGACCTTTTATCAGGTTCGCCTGATTCGCCAGTTGCGGCCCTTTCTTGATCGGGATTCCTTGTGCACAGTCACTCACGCCCTCGTCACCTCTCGCCTTGACTACTGCAACGCTCTCTACATGGGGCTCCCCTTGAAGAGCACCCGGAGGCTCCAGCTGGTCCAGAATGCAGCAGCGCGGGTAGTGATGGGAGCAACATGGCGCTCCCATGTAACACCGCTCCTGCGCGAGCTGCACTGGCTCCCGGTGGTCTTCCGGGTGCGCTTCAAGGTGTTGGTTATCACCTTTAAAGCGCTCCATGGCATAGGGCCTAGCTATCTCCGAGACCGCCTGCTGCTACCGACGACCTCCCACCGACCCGTGCGCTCCCACAGAGAGGGCCTCCTCAGGGTGCCATCAGCCAAACAATGTAGGCTGGTGGCCCCCAGGGGGAGGGCCTTCTCTGTGGGGGCTCCTACCCTCTGGAATCAGCTGCCCCCGGAGATAAGAAGAATCCAGGACCTCAATGCCTTCCGTCGTTCCCTGAAAACCCATCTTTTTCAACAAGCCGGGTTGGCCTAAGAAGAAATTTTTAAAATTTTAAAATTTTTAAATTCTTTTAATTAGTCTGTGATTCTTAACTTTCGGGCCAAAATTTATATATATTTTTAAATGTTTTAATATTTGTATCCTATGTTTTTTATCTTGGCTGTACACCGCCCTGAGTCCTCAGGGAGAAGGGCGGTATATAAATTGGAAAAAAAAAAAAAAAAAAAAAAAAAAAAAATCGTTCCAATAATAGTACATCTTTATATTATATTTTATATAATTCTACATTACTTGTATTAGAAAAAACATATTTCATTTCCATATTTTTTTATCTAACCATTGGTAAAATAAGTCCCATATCTTATAATATTGTTTATCTTCTTATTCTTTAATTTCAAATGTCAATTTACTCATTTCAGGACATTCCATTACTTTCTTAATAACTTCTTCTTGCTTTGGAATTTTCTCATTTTTCCAATTTTTAGCAAATACAATTCTAGCCGCTGTTAATAGATTCACAATCAAATATCTCAATTCTCTATTGTATATTTCAGGTACAATCCCCAATAAAAAAAATCTCTGGTTTAAAGTCTATATGCTTTTGTGTCATTTTTTCCACCCACATGGATTTTAGTCCAATATCTTTTAGCTTCTACATACGTCCACCACATATGGTAATATGAGCCCAGTATCTGAATTACCAAATATAGTTTGAGCCCCTGCATTAAAAGTGGTATATATCTTTAAAAGATGGGGAAAAAAATACTCAGTTATGAAAAAAAAATGTACTAAGTAATGATTTTTGTCTCTTGTTTTGGCAACTTGAAATGTACCTCAGTAAGACATCATGGTAGGTAGGTAGGTAGGTAGTTAGGAAGGAAGGAAGGAAGGAAGGAAGGAAGGAAGGAAGGAAGGAAGGAAGGGAGGGAGGGAGGGAGGGAGGGAAAGAAAAAGCGGAGGAGGAGGAGGAGGAGAAGAAGAAGACAGCACAAAGAAAAGAGATGAAGTTCCTTTTAGCTTTCAAGTGCATGATTCATTTTTGTTAGCTCCTTGCGCCTATCATTTTCTCTATTTCTAATTGGTCTGCATTGCTTTCATTTATTTAGGAACAGCACACACATCAAACAGAGGGCGCTTGATGCTGGCCAAAATGAAATTATGCAAATAGCCTTTAAAAATAAGAATGTGACTTTTTGACCTTTTAACATTTTCAACATTCATAATTTTATTACGCTGGGGAAACCAAAGACTGCGGGTGAGTTTTCCAAATGTCACTTTTTAAATTTGGTTAGGGTGGAGATTTTTTTTTTTTTTAAGAAAAAATCTTCATGCTTTATGGGTCCCTTGTAAAGAAAGCCTGCTTAAATATCGACATTGTTCCGTTTGTTTTTCACTCTCTCTAGGGAAGCCTTCTCCACTCTGAAATATCAGGCTGATGCAAACAGTGGGGTTATTGAAAAGGGAGAGAGCCAGGGTGGCAGGCAATATTCCATCCCAGAATTTTAATTTGGGTTGAAAAGTCTCTGATTCAGTGGATTGTCAGCGTATCTTATTTCTTGCTGCATGGTTTTTCTGAAAGAATCCTGACTGCATGAATGGAAACATCTTGTTTTGCAGGCAAACACAAAATCTCTTTAATTGCACCAGAGACGGAACTCGGCGCCTCGATCTTCACCGTAATACCATCATAAATTTTTTATCACGTCAAGAAATGAGCTGATGAAAGAAAGTGTAATAAAAAACATATTAGAATGTGCGGAGATGGATAGATTGACACTGAAGATAAAAGAAAAGGAAGAAGCAGAATACTTTTTAACATGGGATATATTTTACCAATGGTTAACTAGCAAAAACAGAGGTTAGAATTTAAACAGAATTCAAAGAGATAATAAAAATTTATATTGAAAAGATTGCAAGATGGACAAACTAATTGTTTTATTATTTTATGATTAATATCGATATGTTTATTAAGATGACTAGTATGATTATGGTTATTGTTGTATCTTTACTTAAAATTAATTAGCCCCGGACAACAAACTGTTCGGATAGACATGGAATTTTTTATATTTTTAATGAAAAAATGTACCAATAAAACATATATTTTTAAAAAAAGAAAAAGAAATGAGCTTTCAGAGTTGCTAATCCTGACGGTCCTGAAAATGATTTGTCTTCATGTCTTCTATAGAGCTCAAATCTTGTGAGCAACCCTTGGCTAATTTGGAAAAAAATTAAGCAGAATCTGACTGAGTTAATACTGTTGAGTTGAGCTTTTCTCCTAGTGAGTGAGAAAATTCATTTCTCGTTTAAAGGCCTGGAGAGTAAAACATACGACGAACGGTTGCAGGATTTGGGTATGGCTCAGAAGTGAGTTTCAGCAGGTTCTGACCAGTTCTAGAGAACTGGTAGTGGAAAATTTGAGTAATTCGGAGAACCAGTAAATACCACCTCTGACTGGCCCCACCCCCATCTATTCTCTGCCTCCCGAGTTGCAGCTGATTGGGAGGAAAAGAGTATTTTGCAGTATTCTTCCCCGGAGTGGGGAGGGAGGGAATGGATCTTTTACAGTATCCTTCCCCTGGAGTGGGGTGGGAATGGAGATTTTATAGTATCCTTCCCCTGCCACACCCACCAAGCCATGCCCACCAAGCTATGCCACGCCCACCAAGCCACACCCACAGAACCGGTAGTAAATTTTTTTGAAACTCATCACTGGTTTTGCTGTTCTAGAGAAAAGAAGGACTAGGGTGACATGATATCAGTATTTCAGTATTTGAGGGGCTGCCACAAAAAAGAGGAGGTCAACTTATTTTCCAAAGCATCAGAAGGCAAGGCAAGAAACAATGGATGGAGACTAACCAAGGAGAGAAACAACATGGAATTAAGGAGAAACTTCCTAACAGTGAGAAAAATTAACCAATGGAACAGAAGTTGCCTTCAGAAGTTGTAGGTGCTTCATCACTGGAGGTTTTTAGGAAGAAACTGGACAGCCACTTGTCTGAAATGGCAGGGGGTTGAACTAGAAGACCTCCAAGGTTCCTTCCAGCTCTATTCTGAATTGATTGAATTGATTTTCATGGACAAAATAGAAGTGGTTTGCCATCAACTTCTTCTGAGATATGTTTTCGACTCTCCAATCTCCCATCCCATTACTAACCTCATCCAATTCTGCTCAACTTTTTTGAGATGAGCATATATAGTTGGTTTCTCTTGATCTTCTTGGACCTTTGGAGAGAATTAAGTCCTGTTTGTCATATCTTGGAGGTAAAATCAGGATCTTGAAGATGATGAACAAAAGGAGCATTGATTCCTTTGAACTTTGGTGTTGGAGAATACCACGAAGAGTTTTTTTAAAAAAATAAAACAAATAGATTGTTGAACAAATCAACCCCACGTTTTTACTCCAGGCACAAATTATCCTACTTAAAGACACATTATGGGAAGACCTAACTTTCTGGAGAAGGCTGTCATGCTGGGAAAGGGAGAAGGAAAGTGAAGAGGATGACTAGCAGCAAGATGGATGGAATAGTAGTGATGGATGCACCATTGGAAAGCCTGAAGGATCATCATGTGGTTGCTAAGCATTGACACCAACTTGATGGCATATACACTAATCAATTTACCAAAGTCAGATTTGGCTAGATTTAGTTGTCAGGATGACCAGAGATAAGGACATGCCCCACTTCCCTTTGATTAGCAATCTTGTCTACTGCAGCTTTTTCTTTTCTTTACCTGTGTTTGCTCTTTCCATCAACATGAATGTCCTTTATATACCTCCCACCTCCAACAACTAAAAGAGAGGACAGCGGACCACCCACCCTTTTATTTGGGGAAGGATTGTTTGCACAACTGCACATGAAATGACATCAGTGGGGAATTTTAAATGCAGCGGTGTTTGAAGTTCAGAGGTTATCTTGCATTGTTATTACCAGTATATTGGTAGAAGCCACTTGAGTGATAGGAAGGGGTAGGGCAGAGTATAGAGTATAGAATGATGGGGGGGGCGGGAGGGAGGGAGGGAGAGAGGGAGGGAGAGAGAGAAGGAGAGGAGGAGGAAGAGGAGAGGGAGAGGGAGGGAGAGAGGGGGGAGAGGAATAGATTGATAGATCAATAGATCGATCGATAGATAGATAGGTAGATAGGCGGGCGGGTGAGAGGATAGATAGATATGGATAGATGGATATATCTATATCTAGATAGATAGATCAATAGATAGATAGATAGATTGAATAGATTGAATAGATAGATAGATCAATAGGTAGATAGGCAGGCGGGCGAGAGGATAGATAGATATGGATAGATGGATATATCTATATCTAGATAGATAGACAGACAGACAGACAGATAGATAGATAGATAGATAGATAGATAGATAGATTGAATAGATAGACTAGATAGATAGATAGATAGATAGACAGACAGACAGACAGACAGACCGATCGATAGATAGGCAGGCTGGCAGGCATGCAGGCAGGCGAGAGGATAGATAGATAGATAGATAGATAGATAGATAGATAGGCAGGCAGGCAGGCAGGCAGGCAGGCAGGCAGGCAGGCAGGCGAGAGGATAGATAGATATGGATAGATGGCTATATCTGTATCTGTATAGATAGATTAGATAGATCAATAGATCGATCTATAGGGATAGAAGCAGTGGTGGGATTCAAGTAATTTAACAACCGGTTCTCTGCCCTAATTATTTCTTCCAACAATCAGTTTGCCAAACTGTTCAGAAAGTTAACAACCGGTTTTCCCGAAGTGGTGTGAACTAGACAGACAGGCAGGCAGGCAGGCAGATAGGCAGATAGACAGACAGACAGATAGACAGACAGACAGACAGACAGAGAAAAGAAAGAGAGAGAGAGCAAGAGAGAGCATGAGGAGATTTTAAGATTGGGAAGATTGTTTGCTCTCCTACCCTAGGGTTATCTCTAGCATACATCCCCCAGTGTCTCGGGGAGAAGGCTTTCTCATCATCTGCTGCCTGTAGCCTGATTCTTTCAACTGGGACTTTCCACCAACAAAGCATCTGCTGTACTACTCAGTTAGCGCTCAGATTCAATTGCTTTGATTGGCCTTGGATTAACAGCGCGTGCCTTTCATAAACCCTTTCCTTTCACTCATTCATTTGAACGAGAAAGAGATCAGATGACTCCATCACAACACGTGGTGTCCTTCCCACGCACTAGTCTTTCTCCCTAAGATCCAGGTTAGATCCATTTGTTCCTTGCTGGAAATTCCCATAGCTGGTCCATTGAACAGCTCTAAAAACTGCAGGAGTTTCCAACCTTGGCAACTTTAAACCTGGCAGACTTCAACTCCCAGAAATCCCCAGCCAGCAAAGATGGCCTGGGATTTCTGGGAGTTGAAGTCCGCCAGGCTTAAAGTTGCCAAGGTTGGAGACCCCTACTAAAAAGGACACTAACACTCTTTTGAAAGGTTAGGAATTTATTGGGTTTTGTATTTGAGGTGTTATTTCTGTACACCGCCTGGAGTCGCCGTGAGTGAGTTGGGCAACCATACAAGTGGTTCTCAACTTACGACCACAACTGAGCCCAAAATGTCTCTTGCTAAGCAAGACAGTTGAGTGAATGTTGCCTCATTTTACGATCTTTTTTGCCACCGTTGCTAAGTGCATCAACTGCAGTTAAGTTAGTAACACCGTTGTTAAGTGACTTTGGCTTCCCCCTTGACTTTGCTCATCAGAAGGTCGCAAAAGCGGATCACGTGACCCCAGGAGATTGTCATAAATACGAGTCAGTTGCCAAGAACCTAAATTTTGACCATGTGACCATGGGGATGCTGGATGGTTGTAAGGGTAAAAAACGGTCATAAGTCACTTTTTCCAGTGCCGTTGTGACTTTGAACAGTCGCTAAATGTACTGTTGTAAGTCGAGGACTATCTGTATAAATTTTCTAAATTAAAAAAAACAAAACAGTGACACATTCTTGAAGATCTAGAGATCATATTTCAAGATCCTACCTTCTTTGCAACTGCACCAGGAAAGAATAACAGAATAAGTTCGCTGGAAGGGACCTTGGAGGTCTTCTAGTCCAACCCCTGGCTCAAGCAGGGGACCCCATACCAATTTACACAAATGGTTGTCCAATTTCTTCTTAAAAACTCCTGTGATGAGGCATCTACAACATCTGGAGGCAAGTTGTTCCGCTGATTAATTGTTCTCACTGTCAGGAAATTTCTCCTTAGTTCTAGGTTGCTTCTCTCCTTGTTTAGTCTCCATCCATTGCTTCTTGTCCTGCCCTCAGGTGCTTTGGAGAATAGCTTGACCACCTCTTCTTTGTGGCAGCCCCTGAGATATTTGAACATTGCTATCATGTCAACCAGTGATGGGTTCCTACTGGTTCACATCGGATCAGGCAAGCCGGTAGTGGCGACGGCAGGCTCCGCTCACCCGCCCGGACACTTCTGCGCATGCACAGAACAGTGGTGGGTTCCTCCCGGTTTGGCCCAACCGGTTCTGCCCCCCCCCTCGGGCCCCCCTCCGTGTTATTCTTACCTTTTATTTGGCCCCACCCCCAATCTATTGCTGTCTCCTGAGTCCCAGCTGATGGGCTATAAGGAAAAATTGTTTAAACTCTTGCCACTGGGCTTCAAAGGGCCGCCCTACAGCTGATCAGTGGTAAAAGGCAGTTTGATGGTAGACCGGTGCCTCCAAAAACAAATGAGTAGACCGGTGCCTGCAAAAATAAATGGGTAGACCAGTGCCTGCAAAAATACATGAGTAGACCAGTGCCTGCAAAAATAAGTGGGTAGACCGGTGCCTCCAAAAACAAATTCGTAGACTGGTACAGTTCTGCAAGCAGTTAAAAGCCTGGTAGACTAGTATCTCTTCTAAATCCTAAAGAATTGTCACATGACCATCAAGCTACACCCACAAAATAAGTCACGCCCACAGAACCGGTAGTAAAAAAATTTAGAACCCAACCCTGGTGCAGAAGCGCTGCGTGCACGGGCAAACTAGTAGCAACAGGATTTGGAACCTGTCCCTGATGTCATCCCTAGTCCTTCTTTTCATTAAACTAGACATATCCAATTCCTGCAACTGTTCTTCATATGCTTTAGCCTCCTCCATTCTTAAGGAACCCAGCCTCTCAGCTCTAGTTCCCTTTTTTCCCTCTTCTAGAAAGCCCTGGTCTCCTTTCCATTTGGCCCCCGTAATTTTGGCCATCCTGAATGGAACATCCGGGTGTCAAGTCCTTCCAGCATTCTTTCCCCTTGCTTGCAGTGTGGCAGATTCCACTCGAGGGGACCTTGAGCGTCCGCTGCCTCTCCCCCTCTTGAAATTCCAGCTTCTGTCTCTTGCTCTCCCCTCCCAGCTGCTCACTGAGTCATCACCAGTTAATCCAGCAGGAGACGTCTAGACCTGCCCCGCGGAAAACTTTGCTGCTATTAAATAAGTCATTTGGGGTTGATGTTTTACCTGCTGGGCCTGCTGCTGGTGCCTGGAGGGGCAGGAAACCTGGGGGGGCGGGGAATGGAATTTTTATAGAGCAAAACACCCATCTATTCATTTTGAGGACTGGGGTGCTTTGCAGGTTGGGAGCAAGAGAGATCCTTCCGCCATTTTCTGTTTTTGTTTGATTGTTTACAAGCAGACAGGTATGCATTTTGGATTAGGGCCCTGTGTTAGAGATAGAAAAAAGCAATTAATTACATGCCCTATAATGTATAATATAAATGTATAATATAAATATTGTAGGAAGTTAGCACCCACCCCTCTCCTAGAAGAATGAAATATTTTAGAAAATATTAAAAAGGCAGAATATTATATTTCCCTGGATAAGAAATGGAGAAACATGTTTTAAAGACAAAGCAGCTTCCTGCTTCCCCCCACCTTTGTCAATGGGCCATTAAGGCCTCAGCCAAACTCACTTATTCTCCCCCCCTACCCCTTTGTCAATGGACCTTCATCTGCAACACAATAGGACCCATCTAGCAACAGAAACTCTGTCAGGAAATTCCTCCTTAGTTCTAAGTTGCTTCTCTCCTTGATTAGTTTCCATCCATTGCTTCTTGTTCTACCCTCAGGTGCTCTGAAGAATAGTTTGACTCCCTCTTCTTTGTGGCAACCCCTGAGATAGTGGAACACTGCTATTGGAACACTACATGACCCGGGACACTGCAACTGTCATAAATACAAATCAGTTGCCAAGTGTCCTAATTTTGATCATGTGACCATGGGGATGCTGCAACAGTCATAAGTGTGAAAAATGGTCATGTCATTTTTTTCAGTGGCTTTGTAATTTTGGTCATTAAACAAATGGTTGTAAGTCGAGGACTATCTCTAAAGGTGTTCCTCAGCTTCTTGTCCTTATTTCCAGATTGAATCTCTCTCTGATGAGCTTCCACCCATTGCTTCTCCTCCTGCTCTCAGGTACTATGGAGTGTAAATTGACACCTTTTTCTCTATGACAATCCTACAAGGATTGGGAGATTGCTTTCATGTTCCTCGTAGAAGCAGATTCCTTAACAATGTCATTCATCTCAGTGTTTCCATGTAGATTTTAAACCTGAACTGTTTTTATTAGGTGTAATATCAGAAAAACTTGATAAGAAAAGTATGTATTTAATATTACATGTCTTAACAGCGGCGAGGATGTATATTCGCACAATATTGGAAAAATGAAGAAACACCGCGAGACAAAGAGATAATTAAGAAGATACTAGATTGTGCCAAAATAGATAGATTGACATTGAAAATTAAACAGAAAGAAGACACAGAATATTATCAAACATGGAATCTGTTGTGACCCAGGCCCAAGTAGGTATTATCAGACGCAAACAGTTCGAAACGAACAGACTATTAGAACAGCTGAGAATTAACTCATTCTCAGTGTAGTCCAAACTAATTCAAAACAAATTCTTCATTACACAAATTTTTCAGCCTTATCACCAACCTTGGTCTAATTGGGCAACCTGCCAAAGGCTTTTCTTGGCAAAAGTTCAGAAGCAGAAGACACCGACAAGAAATAAATGCAGCAAATAAAAGACAAGAAACAAATCTATCAATGTTGTTTTCCGACAAAGAGCCCAAGAGCCGTCGATGGTCTTTTAAGCTTTATGGGAGGGGCCAATCATCTCTTGGCCCAACTCCCGAGTCGTCCTTTTTGCTTCAGCTGTTCTTGCCTCCTGGCAGCTCTTCTCATGCATGCACTAGGAACAGGCTCCTCCTGTTCCTCTGCCTCTCTGCTGTCAGCCTCTGGAGGCTCCGGAGTCCACACATCACTCCCAGATGGCCCTGGCCCCATCTCTGCCTCTGATACAGAGCCTTCATCCGGGCCTTCCCCAGCCTCCAGGACTGGCCCATTGTCCTCCCCAGCCTCCTCACTGTCCAACTCAGCTGCCAGCTCCTCAGGCTGCTGGCGGACCACAACAAAATCTATTTTATCAGTGGTTGGAAAAAAGGAGTGGAGATTAAGAATGTAATCTATATTGCTAAGCAAACTAAATATTCAGACAACATGATGTTTATTAAGCACTAAGAAATGTAATTAATAGAAAATCAATTTAAAAAAAAAAGAATGTAATTCATCCTTTTTTTCTTTTTTACAACACACAACTGTGTCCCAATGTTCAGTTCGGAATTTAGGGCTCTCAACACTCAAAAGAGTTAGATAGGTGCTTAAGGATTGTCTAACGAAGCCCAAAGAAATGCATTTCTGTGCCAACACAGACCAAAGATCCATCAAGCAAAACATTTCTTGAGAACTAGCAGGAACAGATTCCAGGAAAGATTACAATAGGTTTATTCATCTTTCTAACTTGCATCAGGTGGTGAGGATCAGAAAATCTACATGCTTTTCCAGAAAAAGATTTTTTTGAACACAGTAAGGGCTACTATCAAAACAAGCCATGGGCCCAGTTATTTTTTCTGTTGTGCTCTGAACTAATTGCCAGGAATTCAGTTCAATTGTTTGGCCTTGAAATAATTGTTCCATATATTGAAATATAGGTAGTCTGAGATTACCCAAAGTTTCCATTGCTAAGCAACAGTTGGTCAGTGAGCTTTGTCCCATTTTATGACCTTTCTTGCCACAATTGTTAAGTGAATCACAGTTTCTTGCCACGATTATTGTTACTAACACGGTTGTTAAGCGAATCTGACTTCCCCATTGATTTCGCTTGTCAGGATCACTGGCAAATGGTGATCTTGTGACTGGATCACATGACTCCAGGATGCTGAAACTGTCATAAAGAAAAATCCAGTTGCCAAGCGTCCAAATTTTGATCACGTGACCCTGGGGATTTGTTCTGACCTAGGCTTCCTGATATAGTAAAAAGCACACAATTAGTCCCCAAACTCCCTTTTTCTATTTTAATGGCTGTGAATTCCTTTCATTCACAGCACATCACCAAGAGTTTATAAATAGTCCAACAGAAATCTGCCACAGTCCTTCAGATAAGGCTGGTAAACACCCACCTTTATCTTCTTTGACACGCTGCCAAAGACCTAATAGGCAATTATCTTAGCAAGGCCACACGGAAACACAGTCAAAATGGAGCTTCAAAGTACAAACCAACACCATCCACAACATTGCTTCCTGCAAAGGCCCATGTACCTTTGCTCTTCCTTTATGTCTTATGGGAGGGGCCAATCATCTCCAAGCCTTACTCCCGAGTCGTCCCTTTTGTTTTAACTGTTCTTGCCTTCTGGCAGTTCTGCGCATGCGCGCACTGGGAACAGGTTCCCAATGTTCCTTTGCCTCTCTGATGTCCAACTGGAGGCTCCGGAGTCTGCACATAACTCCCAGATGGCCCTGGCCCCATCTCTGCCTCCGACACAGAGCCCTCGTCTGAGCCTTCCCCAGACTCCAGGACTGGCCCATGTTCCTCTCCAGTCTCCTCACTGTCCGACTCTGCTGCCAATTCCGTAGGCTGCTGGTGGACCACAACAGGATTCTGCAATGGCCATAAGTGTGAACAGTAGTCATAAGTCACTTTTTGTAGTGACGTCGTAACTTTGAACGGTCACTAAATGAATGGTAGCTCAAGGAAAACCTGTACACTCCATCCCCAAAGCAGCCCAGGTGGCTGGATAGCTTGTTGCTTGGATGAAGCCAATCTCTCTTAACCTGATTCAGATTATTTTCTGGCTTGCTTGGAGAGAAGAAATACATGTTTGGTAATAAAAGCTCTTCCTTCCTTAAAACCTTTTGGGCAGGGCGATGATCCCACAGCTTTGGCTTGTTTTTATTTCTGACCTTTCTTCTAATTAGATATCTCGGGAATTAAAAATAAAAAAACAGAATCTTGGAGCCATCTGTCTCCAAACTAGACATCCCATGTTCTTCTCTAGGTGCGTTTTTTTTTAATGCACACTGCAGTCTAAATATCAATATTTCCATTATACGTCTTGCAGCTTATAGTTCCTGATGGACGTGTGGTTTAATTTTGAGACTTTTATTTTTAAGCCATTGATGAACTGATCTAACTACAGTGATTTTCTTGATGCCAAAGTACATAAAACCGGCTTTCCCATCTTAGCGCAGCTATGATGACTGCTCCCAGCTAGCTTGGCCAAAGATGCTCAATCTCGTTCAATCTAGCTATTTGAATTTTTAAAAGTGATTTTTTTTTATGAAGCCATTTTTGTTTACATGAAGTTGTAGTTGTTCTATGTTAATGCTGTTGTAGGAAGTTAGCACCCACCCCACTCCTACCTTGTTTCCCTGAAAATAAGACATCCCCTGATAATAAGCCCAATCAGGCTTTTGTGCGCAAGTGCTAAAATAAGCCCCCTCCCCAAAATAAGCCCTCCCCAAAAATATTTAAACGCAGAGCTGGAAATCAGGTAAGATGGCAAGAGGAGCCCAATCTTGCTCCATGTGCCCCACAATAATAAGACCTCCCTGAAAATAAGGCTGTTGCAATATTTTTAGGATCAGACTCAATAATAATATTTAGAGTTAGAGATTCAAATATATTTCTCTTTAATTATAGTAGGCATTCTATATTCACTGAATATTCACAGATAGAAGCAAGGAAAATGGCGAAGGTGGCTCCTTATATATACAAAGGGTGGAGCCAAGAGTAGGAGTGGTGAATTATGAATACATTAGGAAACAAAGAATAAGTTAACCCCTGATATCCCATATATACATTATTTACACATTAGGGAATAAGGCATTTACATCTGACAAATCCCCCTCTAAATGCCGGTTCGCTATACAACACCAATTACATTCTGATTCAGGACAATATAATACATACAATCTGGAAGTTAAGTATTTGTGCTGTTTAGAAGGTAAAGGCTTCGTCAATATGTCAGCTAATTGTTCAGAGGTATCGCAATGTACTGCTTTGATAAATCCATCTTGGGACAGTTGTCTCACATGCTTAAATTTTATATCTATATGCCTGGATCTTTGTCCAATGGCATCGGATCTAGATATTTCAATGGCCGCTTTATTATCTTCATGCATAACAAAAGGCAAAGCAGGTTTTTTCCAAACATCTGAAATTAAATCATTAAACCATACAAGGTTATTTGCAGCTTTAGATAAACAGACATACTCCGCTTCTGTGGTTGAAGTGGCTACCAATTCTTGTTTACCAGTGTACCAGTAAACTGGACAGTCATTTAACAGAAAAATATAACCAGAGGTACTTTTTCTGCATGAAGTATCTCCAGCCCAATCCGCATCTGCGTAACATGTAAGTCTTGGTTCTTTGTTATCACTAGGTTCTAATACTAGACAAAAGTCCAATGTACTTTTCAGATATCTTAAAATTCTTTTGACGGCTTCCCAGTGATACATTGTTGGTTTACTAACGTGCCTTGATAATAAATTGAGTGGTAATGCAATATCTGGTCTGGTCCAATTAGATATATAAAGAAGTGAACCTATTACTGATCTATAGAATGTATTATCCTTGAATTCAGGGGAAGATTCAATAGTATTTCTAAGGAAATCAGTTTGCATAGGAGTGTCGCAGGGTTTGGCATTGTTTAAATTACATTTGTTTAGAAGTTCAATAATCTTATCTTTCTGAGTAAGTTTGAAACCCTTTCTAGTTTTGTTAATTTGAACACCAAGGTATTTGTTTATTTTACCTAGAGATTTCAACGAGAAATGTTCATTTAACTTGTTTACAAAGATTTCTCTTCTCTCTCTGTGTTTTCCTATATATAAAATATCATCTACGTAAATCAATACAAACTCAACGTGATCATCACTCTTTTTGACAAAGAAACAGTTATCAGCAGTGGTAGCTTTGAAATCCATGGTTTTAAGTACTTTTACCAAGCAATCGTACCATCTTTTGCCAGATTGCTTTAATCCGTATAAGCTCTTGTTCAATAGCCAAATTTCATTTTTATTAGTGTATTGACTGTGAGGTGCTCTTACGTATATCTCCTTATCTAGTTTTGCGTGTAGGTACGCAGTCTGTATGTCATATTGGAATACATCAAGATTGAGTGTGGATGCTACTACTAGAGCTGTTTTAACACTCTCTGTTCTTACTGTGGGGGAGTATGTGTCAGTATAGTCCTCCGGATATTTTTGTGCATAACCTTGTGCAACCAATCTAGCTTTGTATAAGGTATTGCCTCCTTCTAGATTCTTAATTTTATAAATCCACCTGGTACCAATAATTGTTTTATCTTTGGGTGCAATCGCAGGTGTGAATACATTTAATCCTTGTAAGCTCTCCATCTCCTTTTTCATAGCTAGTTCCCATTTTTCTTTTTCCTCACGAGGTAGTTTTAATACTTCCTCATATGTATTAGGTGTTATTTGTTCACCATCCATATGCATTATGTAATCTTTGTATTTATTTGGTATTTGATTTCTGTTGTTCCTAATAGTTCTTTCTGGTTTGCTATGGTAGTCATGCAAATATCTTGCTTCCTTTTTTGTTAATGTGTCTGTCTTTATTTTGTGTTTACTATTTGTCCATGTTTTGTTTTTGTTTTTGCCCCTGTTAATATTTTGATTTTTTATCGTCCCTTCCTCACTAGATTTGATATCCTTGCATTTGTTCGGAAATATTTCATTAAGATGTAATTTAGACCAGTTGGCCTGTTCATGGAACACAGCTGTTCTGGAAACTATAAATTTATTATTATTATCAATGAATCTGTACCCTTTGGTGCCAGTTTCATATCCCATAAATCTTAATCTTCTGGATACGTTTTCTCCCTTTCTCCTTAATTGTTTGGGTATGTGTACGTCTGCAGTGACCCCAAATATGTGCATGTGTGCTAATTTTGGTTTCCTATTATACATCACCTCATATGGTGTCTTATTCACAATACTGGACCAGGTTCTATTTTGAGTGTAATTTGAATAATGTAGGGCTTCTGACCAAAATTGTTTGCCTAAACCAGCATCCTCTAATGTGCATCTAATCATGGTTTGTAGTGTGGAATTTTTTCTCTCTGCAATCCCGTTTTGGAACGCAGAAAATGGACTAGATGTGTAATGTAACATCCCTCTATCCTTTAGCCATTGGGAGAATTCCTTAGACATGAATTCACATCCCCTATCTGTCATGATTTGTTTTATTCTGATATTATGTTGTGTTTCTATGCGTTTATAAAATTCCTTAAATTTTTGAAAGGTTTCATCCTTGTGTTTTAATGTGTAAACAAAACCATAGCGACTATAATCGTCTACTATTGTTAGGAAGTAACGTTTTCTATAAGTGACTGATGGAGTTAATGGACCAACTAAGTCCATGTGTACTAAGTCAAAAATTTTGTTAGTAGATCTGGTGGATTTTTTTGGCCTGGGACTAGTTTTTAATTTAGTAGATTTACATACTGAGCATTCCAAATAATTTTCACAATTTTTTATTTTGACACCTTCTGCGTGTTCAATCATTTTTTGTACTACAGGAAAACTTGCATGTCCTAACTTCCTATGTAAGATATGAGCACACTCGTCATGTATTGGTTTACCTATTTTTGGTTTTTTCTCATTGTGTGTATCTGTGTGATCATGAGATATTTTGCATTCATCATTGTCACTGTTACTAATATTTTCATCATCTGCCTCAATGCAATCTTCCATATTTGAATCAATATTATGTAACCATCTTTCTTTTGTTATCAGATAGGGTAGGCCTCCTTTAATCATCACAGTGCCTACATTAGTTTTATTCTTCTCTAAAGTTGCTTTTCCCTTTGAGAAGACTATATTGATGTCAGAATCTCTGCTTAATTTTATGACACTTAGTATGTTATGAGGTATTTCTGGTATTAACAATACCCCCTCTATTTTTCCTAGACCAGGCAAGGTCACATTCCCTCTGCCTAGTACTTGAACTTTTTCTTGGTTAGCTACTTTTATTACAAACTTATCTTCTGTAAACGAAGACAATATATTTTTGTTATTAGTGGTGTGATTAGTTGCTCCAGAATCAATAAGCCAATTATTGTTCTCATTTGGTTGCGTTTTGGTGCTATCTTGTTTATTTAGTCCATTCAGTGAACCAGATTTTCTCTCTTTTGAATTTTCTCTGCCCCCTCTATTTTCTCTGTAATTTGGTGGGCTTCTATATTTATGTCTGTCTGTGGAAGACTGTCTATAATTGTATTTATTCCTATATTCTGACCTATGTCTTTCTTTTGAGATTTTGGGGCAATCTCTTCTATTGTGTTCTCTGGATCCACAATTGTGGCATTTAAAGTTTTCATTATATTTTTCTTGAAAAGCTACCTTCCTAAAAGGTTTGTGTTCTGTGTGATTGCTATAACGATTTTTTCTTGAATTGTCTTCTGCTATCAATTTGTTAGATAGACTTTCTATTGACAAATATCCTAGATTGATGGTGTCTAAGTGTGACATAAAACTATCCCATGATGAATCAAGTGAGTTGATAATAACACTTTTCATTGTTTGATCTGAAATCACTTCCCCCCTCAAATGCAGCTCAGCTCTTATTTTGTTTAAAGATATTAAATGCTCACTTATGGAAACCCCTGGTTTTACTCTGGAAGAAAAGAAGTCCTTAGACATTCTTGTGGTGGTTGCTACACTATCGCTGTGAAACAAATTAAACATGCATTGAATTATTTCTGAGACAGTTAGGTTTGGTTTGATGCTATGATACATTGCAGGAGACACGCTAGATATTATTAAGAAAAATGCCTTATGGTGTAAACAATCTATTTTTAAAGTCCAAGGTCTTCTTGGGGGACTAGTGATAAAGAATAGTAAATTTTCTTTCATAAAGACAACCTGAAGTTGTTGATACCATTCTTGTAAATTAATGCCATCAACTCTAAGTTTTGGGAAGTCATTGGGTAAGTTACCCACATTATTTTGTCCATTACTTACAACCTGAGGCAGTCCGTGGTCTCGTAAGTGTAGAAAATTGCAAAACGGCATGGGAATGCTCGCAACGAGTCTGCGCGGTTCTCTGGCCAGTTCAAGTCTTTCCGGACCGTCTACGTAGTTTCGCACATGCGCGTTGTTCATTTCTTCTTTGACGTCGTCGTGGAAGGTTCTCTCCATTGCAGCTCGCTCGCTTCGTTCCTCTTCAGACGAGTCGGTCTCTGGCTCGGTCTTAGGAGTTCTGATGGCGGCGGCTGTTCTTTTCTTTCTTTTGGGTGCGTTGGCACTTGCTTCGGTCTGCGGTGTAGGGCGGAATCGACATGGCTCTCTGGGCTCGGGCGTCGTCGTTCTTGAAGTCAGGATGGGAGCGTGCAGGTCTTGGAGCATCGGCTTGTTCGCTTGCTTCTTTGTTGGCGCTTTGGAAATTTTTAATTTTGGCCCGAATGCGGCAAAAAGCGTCTTCATTGCTGACTTTACTTGGGATTTCGTTAAGTCGTTCTCATTTTCTGATTCTGGCTCTTCCGAGGAATTTGAATCCTCCTTTTCACTTTCGTTGTCTGATAACGTTTTTGGCGCCAGAAATTTTGAACTGAGCATTTTGATTGGCTCTGCTTCGCTCACTTTGGAGGCTTGTTGAAACCAAGATGGCTGCCATTCAAAATTTCGCGCGGGATCACATCTTTTCTTTTTCATAACGACTCTCTCTGTAGTCACATCACTCACAGTTTTTTGGTCTTTGGGTTTCTCTTTAGCGATGTTTTTCTCTCTCGCTGCTCCGCTGTTCTTCAGCATTTCTTGGAGGTTCGCGATGAGGCTTTCATCATTCTTCTGGCTTTTTAGAATCTTTAGTATCTCTGACCTGAGTTCGTTGTTTTCTATTTCGATTTCTTCCTGGCCATCATTTTCATTTATTAGTTCTTCTTCTTCAGTGGTATATTCTTTGGATTCTCTCGAAATCGCGTTTGTGGATTCGTTGATTATTTCTTGTTCAGTTTCTATTTCTTTGCTGTAGGCCCTGGTGTTGGGCCTATCTTTCTTAGACATTTTAAGGTATTTATTGAGTCAATTAACCATCCTCTGCTACCAGTTTGTTGCAATATTTTTAGGATCAGACTCAATAATAATATTTAGAGTTAGAGATTCAAATATATTTCTCTTTAATTATAGTAGGCATTCTATATTCACTGAATATTCACAGATAGAAGCAAGGAAAATGGCGAAGGTGGCTCCTTATATATACAAAGGGTGGAGCCAAGAGTAGGAGTGGTGAATTATGAATACATTAGGAAACAAAGAATAAGTTAACCCCTGATATCCCATATATACATTATTTACACATTAGGGAATAAGGCATTTACATCTGACAAAGGCCAAGCGCTTATTTCTGGGTTTTATTTTTGGGGAAACACAGTAGGAAAATGAAATATTCTAGGAAATATTAAAAAGGCAGAATATTATATTTTCCCTAAAGGAGAAACATGTTTCTAAAGACAAACTCAGAGTCTCAGCTCCCTGCCTTCCCCAGCAGATATTTTTGTGCCAACCTATCTACAAGACAAAGGCTGGGCCAGCTTATCTACAACACAAAAGACATGGCCCTCAGGACATGATAGGATTAGCCCTCACTCAAGATCTAAACCAGGACAAAGCCATTAAGCCATAATAGGAATTGTCCAAAGCCACTTCATTACATCATCACCCAGCAAGATTCAACCAGGCCTGGGCATGGCCCCATAGTTTAGTTTAGTTTAGTTTATTTGATTTGTATACCGCCCTACTCCCGAAGGACTCAGGGCGGTGAACAGCCGACAATAAAATACATAGATACACAAAATTTAAAAACCAGATAAAATCAAATTAAATCATTTTGGCCCAGACAGATTAAAACACTCCAATAATTTAAAAACAGATTAAAATTTAGATATTTAAAAAGGGAAGAGATTAGGCCAAGCCCGCCTGATGGAATAAAAAGGTCTTCACAGCGCGGCGGAAGGTGCGCAGATCCGGGATCCTCCGTATCTCCGGGGGGAGCTCATTCCAGATAGTAGGTGCCCCCACAGAGAAGGCTCTCCCCCTAGGGGCCGCCAGTCGACACTGTTTGGCTGACGGCACCCGGAGGAGTCCCTCTCTATGAGAGCCTGGAGGAGTCTGACAACCAATCAGAGTACATTTCTTACACAGGAACAGGAAGCCCCAAGGCAGGGCCCAAAAGAGGATATAAATCTCTCTCCCTCTCTCACCCATGTGCTATTTTTTGGCCAGGACCTCAAATACGTGGTCCTGTCCACCATTAAACCATCTTTCCAAGCAATCTCCATATTTCCAGTGTCTTTCTCCCCACTTGGAACTGAACCCAGATGGACATTTCTTCCAACACTGTAATTTAATTTAATTAATTTTATTCATTCTGCAGGATCCAAATTGGGTTGGTCACCACAAGCAGAAGTTTTGTCTTCTGAGTTATCGGACTCGTGCTGGAGTCCATCCTCAGGGAACTTCTCTTCAGCAGAGTATGTGCTGTTCTGTATGTGGTATCCATATGGTGCCTGTAGTATGTGGCTTTATAGATGTTAATTGGGGTATGGTGATGGCTGACTTTTAAATCATTGGCTGTCATTTGCTTGTGCTGTCCATCCCTCACCTTCTGAGTACTTGATAAGCTGGGAGTAAATCAGCACTCCTGTTGGCTGACAAGGAGCCTGTTTCCCAGGTTTCAATCACTTCCCTGCAGGGGTGAAATTCAGCAGGTTCTGACAGGTTCTGGCGAACTGGTAGCGGAAATTTTGAGTAGTTCGGAGAATCGGCAAATATCACCTCTGGCTGGCCCCAGAGTGGGGTAGGAATGGAGATTTTGCAATATCCTTCTCCCAGGAGTGGGGAGGGGATGGAGATTTTGCAATATCCTTCACCCAGGAGTGGGGAGGGAATGGAGATTTTGCATTATCCTTCCCCTGCCACGTCCACCAAGCCACACCACGCCCACCAAGCCACGCCCACACAACCGGTAATAAAAAAAATTGACTTCCACAACTGCTTCCCTGGCTGTTTTTGTGCCTGCTCATCCAACAATCTTAGTAGCTGCAAAATTGAATGTGTGTCCTTGTTCATTGCAATGTGAGGCTACCAATGAGTGCAGGTCTCCTTGTCTGACCCACTCGCTTATATTCTTGCAATCTGGTGGTTAGCTTCCTCCCCATTTGTCCTACATAGTCACAGGGGCAATTCCATGCAGGGAATCCAGTAGATTGCATTCATTCTTATTGTTTGTACTATTTATGGGAAGATATAAATCCAGTAAATAACAATTCTTTATAATGAAGCATTTCCATTCTGCCACTCTTAACTCCCTCCACATAAAACCCTTTTAAAAAATCCAAATATTCTACTGTTTCACCCAATTCATTCATTATAGATGCCACTTTCTTCCCTTCTCCAAATATGCTTTGTGTGAGATGGCAAATCAAAGTTTAATTGCTAGAAATGTAATTGATACCATAAACCAACTTTCCCTAACTTGGACCTGTGCACTTTCTTGGGGTTACCAGTGCCAAAAATCCTGTTCCTGCCCTTGATTTTATAATAGGTTACATAATATCCTGCTGAAAACTCTTGTAAAATTTTCAATGCAATAAAATATGACCCACCATTTCAAGGTCAATGCCATTAAAGGGACAAGATATTTATGTTTTAATTGTTTACTAGCACTGATGATGTTACCTAGTTTGGATAATAAAACATCTGCAAGAAAACAACCAAGCTCAGAGAGTACCAAGGACATCTCATTCAACCCTGAGCTACAAATACTCTCCTTCATTGGCGAACTGATCCTTCTGGACCGCATTGTAAACTCTGAGGTTGCCTCCTGGTTGGGCCTGCATGTTCCCATCTTGTTATTTACAATCACTTTTTTTGAATTTCAGAAAATCACTGCCTACGTTCCCTCTCATCTTCTTTACACCAGGCTGCACCTGTCCTGTCCTTTCAGCTTTTCTTCCTGATAATCATGTATTCTAAACCAGCAATTATCCGGATTGCTTAGTTTCAAATCCTTTCCCCCGCTTAAAAGGCCACATTAGACACAATAACAGGAAATAGGTAACAGGTTTTTCCCAGCTTTTTTTTTTTCTAAATATAAAAGTAGGCTTCAGAAGTTACCTGTTGCCACTTGTTTTCTTGTTTTCGTCCAAATTGGGGTGTAGGATGGGATGGTTATCTTAGGCAGCCAATTTTTGCACAACAGGAAAGGAAAAGGCAGCAAAACATCATTTCCATTCGTCATACGGGTAGTCCTCGATTTACGACCACAATCGAGCCCTACATTTCTGTTGCTAAGCGAGACAGTTGTTAAGTGAGTTTTGCCGCATTTTACCAACTTTCCTGCCACAGTTATTAAGTGAATCACTGCAGTTAAGTTAGTAACTCTTTGGAAGCAAAATGATACAGATAATCTTCAATTTACAACCACAGTGGACCCCCAAATTTCTGTGGCTAAGCAAGGCAGTTGTTAAGTGAATCACTATAGTTGTTAAATTAGTAATGTGGTTGTTAAGTGAATCTGGCCTTCCCATTGATTTTTCTTATCAGAAGGTCGCAAAAGGAGATCGTGACCCTGGGACACTGCAACCGTCATAATCTTCTGAATTTTGTCTGAATTTTGATGACGTGACGATGGAGATGCTGCAATGGTCATAAGTTTGAAAAATGGGCATACGTCACTTTTTTCTGTGCTGTTGTAACTTTGGAGGGTCACTAAATGAACTATTGTAAATTGAGGACTATCTGTATCTCCTTAGAATCATTCTTATCGACTTTCATTTTTTTATCGATGGTTTTTTTTAAAAAAATTACTCTCCTGGCAGAGAAAGTGCCTTTGTTGAGACTCTTGAAATCTTTACAAGACCATTTTTTTTTTTAATTTGATTTATATGCCGCCCTTCTCCGGAGACTCAGTTACAGTGCGTTAAGCAATAGCCTTCATCCTTTTGTATATTTATACAAAGTCAGCTTATTGCCCCCACAACTGGGTCCTCAATTTACCTACCTTAGAAAGGATGGAAGGCTGAGTCAACCTTGAGCCTTGGCCTCTGGACGAACGATAGCAGTTTATCCACACTCTATCAGAGACTCCTGGAGTTTGGTTTTAGAAAAAGATGATTCATTGTAGTTGTTCTTAAAAAGGAGCCTCTTGATCATTAGCAGTGTAAAAGCAGACAAACAATTCAGTCAAAACAAAGATAAAATCTACATCTGAGCGAATGATAAAAACGTAATTAAAAAACCAGCAATTGAAAAAATAAACTGTCAAACCATCCATCCATTTGTATCAGGGAAGAAAAAATAAAATAAAACTCCCACCAAAGCCTAGACCAGATTTTTGTCTTATGATCTCATCCCATTATTTCCCTCTTAATTATCAGACTGGAACATCAATTTCAGAGACCAAAGAGACAACACATTGCATTGAAGGTATTTCTCTGCAGACATCTTCTCTCTCCCTCCCTCCCTCTCTCTCTCGCTCACACACAAACCATACACCCCTCTGACTCCTTATGACTCTTTTTAAGCATAAGTCACTATCAGAAACTGTGGCAAAGATGGGTTCCTTTCACTACTATTATTTCCAACCAGCATGAATGGTTTTCTTAGTTTCTAGTTGCACTTTTACAGGGTGTCAGTCAGGGGTGGGTTCTACTTACTTTTGCTACCGGTTCGCAACGGGATCGTGCGTGTCAGATATAAATGCCTTATTCTCCAATGTGTAAATAGTGTACAGACAGGATATCAGGGGTTAACTTATTCTTCACTTCTTAATGTATTCATAATTCACCACTCCCACATATAGCTCCACCCATTGTATATATAAGGAGCTACCTACACCATTTCCCTAGCTTCTATCTGTGAATATTCAGTGAATATAGAATGCCTAATGTAAATAAAAGAATATATAGTTAAATCTTTAACTCTCGTTGATCTTATTGAGTCTGATCCTGAAAATATTGCAACAAACTGGTAGCAGAGGATGGTTAATTGACTCAATAAAAAGCTTTAAAATGTCTAAGAAAGATAGGCCCAACACCAGGGCCTACAGCAAAGAAATGGAAACGGAACAAGAAATAATCAACGAATCCACGAATGCAATTTCGAGAGAATCCGAAGAATACACCACTGAAGACGAAGAAATAATTGATGACCAGGAGGAAATCGAAATAGAAAATAACGAACTCAGGTCAGAGATATTAAAACTATTAAAAAGCCAGAAGAATGATGAAAGCCTCATCGCGAACCTCCAAGATATGCTAAAGAACAGCGGAGCAGCGAGAGAGAAAAACATCACCAATGAAAAACCCAAAGATCCAAAAATAGTGAGTAATATGACTGCGGAGAAAATCATTACAAAGAAGAAAAACGATGATCCCGCGCAAAAATTTGAATGGCAGCCATCTTGGTTTCAACAGGCCTCCAAGATGAACGAAGAAGAGCCAATCAGCAAGCTCAATTCAAAATTTCTGGCGCGAAAAATATTATCGGACAACGAAAACGAAAAGGAAGATTCAAACACCTCAGAAGAATCAGAACCAGAAAGCGAGGAAGATCCAACAAAACACCAAATAAAATCAGCGATGAAAACGCTCTTTGCTGCATTTGGGCCAAAACTGAAAATTACTAAAAAGACACCAAAAAAGCGAACGAGCAAGCCAATGACTCAAGACCTGCCCGCTCCCATCCTGACTACTAGAGCGCTGACGCCGGAACCCAGAGAGCCCTGCCGATACCGCCCTACGCCGCAGACCGAAGCAAGCACCAACGCTTTCAATAGAAGAGGAAGAACAGCCACCGTCGCCAGAACCCCCAAAGTCGAACCAGAGACCGACTCATCTGAAGAAGAGCAGAGCGAGCAAGCCGCAATGAGGAGAACCTTCCACGACGACGCCGAAGAAGAAATGGGCAACGCGCATGCGCGAAACTACGCTGACGATCCGGGAAGACATGAACAGGAGAGAAGATCATGCAGACTCGTAGCGAGCATCCCCATGCCGTTTTGCAATTTTCTGCATTTACGAGACCACGGACTACCTCAGGTTGTAAGTAATGGACCCAATAATGTCGGAAATTTACCCAGTGACTTCCCAAAACTAAGGGTTGATGGCATTAATTTACAAGAATGGTATCAACAGCTCCAGGTTGTCTTTATGAAGGAAAACTTACTGTTTTTTATCACTAGTCCCCCAAAAAGACCTTGGACACTAAAAATAGATTGTTTACACCATAGAGCTTTTTTCTTAATAATATCTAGTGTGTCTCCTGCAATGTATCACAGCATTAAGCCAAATTTGACTGTTTCAGAAATTATTCAATGCATGTTTAATTTGTTTCACAGTGACAGTGTAGCCACCACCACAAGGATATCTAAAGACTTCTTTTCATCTAGGATAAAACCAGGGGTTTCCATAAGTGAACATTTAATATCTTTGAACAAAATAAGAGCTGAACTGCATTTGAGGGGGGAGGTGATTTCAGACCAAACAATGAAAAGTGTCATTATCAACTCACTTGACCCATCATGGGACAATTTTATGTCACATTTAGACACAATCAATCTAGGGTATTTATCCATTGAAAGTCTATCTAACAAATTGATAACAGAAGATAATTCTAGAAGGAATCGTTCTAACAATCACACAGAACATAAACCATATAGGAAAGTAGCTTTCCAAGAAAAATATAGTGGAACATTTAAATGTCATAATTGTGGATCCAGGGAACACAATAGAAGAGATTGCCCAAAATTCTTAAAAGAAAGATATAGATCAGAATACAGAAACAAATACGATTATAGACAGCCTTCCATAGAAAGGCATAGATATAGGAGCCCACCAAATCACAGAGAGAATAGAGGGGGCAGAGACAATTCAAAGGATAGAAAGTCTGGTTCACTGAATGGATTAAATAAACAAGACAACACTAACACACAACAAAGTGAGAACAATAATTGGCTTATTGATTCTGGAGCAACTAATCACACCACTAATAACAAAAGTATATTGTCTTCATTTGCAGAAGATAAATTTGTAATTAAGGTAGCTAACCAAGAAAAGGTTCAAGTATTAGGTAGAGGAAATGTAACCTTGCCTGGTTTAGGAAAAATAGAGGGGGTATTACTAATACCTGAAATACCTCATAACATATTAAGTGCCATAAAACTAAGCAGAGATTCTGACATTAACATTGTCTTTTCAAAAGGAAAGGCAACTTTGGAAAAGAATAAAATAAATGTAGGCACTGTGGTGACTAAAGGAGGACTGCCTTACCTAATAACAAAAGAAAAATGGTTACATAACATTGATTCATATATGGAAGATTGTATTGAAATAGATGATGAGAATGTTAGCAACAGTGACAATGATGAATGTAAAATATCTCATGATCACACAGATGCACACAACGATAAGAAGCCAAAGATAGGTAAACCAATTCATGATGAGTGTGCTCACATATTGCATAGGAAGTTAGGACATGCCAGTTTTCCTGTAGTGCAAAAAATGACTGAACACGCAGAAGGTGTTAAAATAAAGAATTGTGAAAATTATCTGGAATGCTCAGTATGTAAATCTACAAAACTAAAAACTAGTCCCAGACCAAGAAAATCTACCAGATCAACTAACAAAATTTTTGATTTAGTACACATGGACTTAGTTGGTCCATTAACTCCATCAATCACTTATAGGAAACGTTACTTCCTGACAATAGTGGACGATTATAGCCGCTATGGATTTGTTTACACATTAAAACACAAAGATGAAACATTTCAAAAATTTAAAGAATTTTACAAACGCATAGAAACACAACACAACATCAAAATAAAACAAATTATGACAGACAGAGGATGCGAATTCATGTCTAAAGAATTCTCACAATGGTTAAAAGACAAAGGAATGTTACATTACACATCTAGTCCATTTTCTCCGTTCCAAAACGGGATTGCAGAGAGAAAAAATTCCACATTACAAACCATGATTAGATGCACATTGGAAGATGCTGGCTTAAGCAAACAATTCTGGTCAGAAGCCCTACATTATTCAAATTACACACAAAATAGAACATGGTCCAGCATTATAAATAAGACACCATATGAAGTGATGTATAATAGAAAACCAAAATTAGCACACATGCATATATTTGGAGTCACAGCAGACGTACACATACCTAAACAATTAAGAAGAAAGGGAGAAAATGTGTCCAGGAGACTCAGATTTATGGGATATGAGACTGGCACTAAAGGATACAGATTCATTGATAGTAACAACAAATTTATAGTTTCCAGAACAGCTGTGTTCCATGAACAAGCTAACTGGTCTAAATTACATCTTAATGAGATATTCCCAAATAAACATGAAGATACAAAATCTCATGAGAAAGGGACTATAGAAAAACAAAATATCAACAAATATAAAAACAAAACCAAAACTTGGACAAATAGCCAACTCAAAATAAAGACAGATACACTAACAAAAAAGGAAGCAAGATATTTGCATGATAACGATAGTAAACCCG
Source organism: Pantherophis guttatus (assembly GCF_059756535.1). Lineage (NCBI taxonomy): Eukaryota > Metazoa > Chordata > Lepidosauria > Squamata > Colubridae > Pantherophis > Pantherophis guttatus. The sequence goes on along the minus strand of NC_142064.1, from coordinate 254,435,168 downwards.
AGAAAATCATTAGAAACACCAGAAATCAAATGCCAAATAAATACAAGGATTATGTAATGCACATGAATGGTGAACCAACAACACCCAATACATACGAGGAAGTGTTAAAACTTCCTCACGAAGAAAAAGAAAAATGGGAATTAGCAATGAAGAAAGAGATGGAAAGTTTACAAGGACTAAATGTATTTACACCTGCATCTGCACCTAAAGATAAGACAATTATTGGTACCAGATGGATATATAAAATTAAGAATTTAGAGGGAGGAAATACTCTATACAAAGCTAGATTGGTTGCACAGGGTTATGCACAGAAATATCCAGAGGACTATACTGACACGTATTCCCCCACTGTAAGAACAGAGAGTGTCAAAACAGCTCTAGTGGTAGCTTCAGCACTCAATCTAGATGTATTCCAATATGACATACAGACTGCGTACCTACACGCAAAATTAGATAAAGAAATATACGTGAGAGCACCTCATAGTCCATACACAAACAGAAATGAGACTTGGTTGTTAAACAAGAGTTTGTACGGGCTAAAACAATCTGGTAAACGGTGGTATGATTGTTTAGTAAAAGTACTTAAGACCATGGACTTCAACGCTACCACTGCTGATAATTGTTTCTTTGTCAAGAGGGGTGATGATTACATTGAATTTGTATTGATTTATGTGGATGACATCTTATACATAGGAAAACATAAAGAAAGAAGAGAAACTTTTGTAACTAAACTAAATGAACATTTCTCATTGAAATCTTTAGGCAAGGTAAACAAATACCTTGGTGTCCAAATTAATAAGACAAAAAAGGGATTCAAACTTACCCAGAGAGATAAGATCATAGATCTTTTAAATAAATGCAACTTAAACAATGCCAAACCTTGTGATACCCCTATGCAAACTGACTTTCTAAGGAATTCTGATGAATCTTCTCCCGAGTTCAAGGACAATACATTCTATAGATCAATCATAGGTTCACTCCTTTACATATCTAATTGGACTAGACCGGACATCGCTTTACCACTCAATTTATTATCTAGGCATGTCAGCAAACCAACAATGTACCACTGGGAAGCTGTTAAAAGAATTTTAAGATATTTAAAAAGTACACTAGACTTTTGTTTAATGTTAGAACCTAATGATATTAAAGAACCAAAGCTTACGTGTTATGCAGATGCAGATTGGGCTGGAGACACCTCATGCAGAAAAAGCACATCCGGTTATGTATTTCTCTTAAATGACTGTCCAGTTTACTGGTACACTGGTAAACAAGAACTAGTGGCTACTTCAACAACAGAAGCGGAATATGTTTGTTTATCCAAGGCCGCAAATAATCTTGTATGGTTTAATGATTTAATTTCAGATGTCTGGAAAAAACCTGCTCTGCCTTTTGTTATGCATGAAGACAATAAAGCAGCCATTGAAATATCTAGATCTGATGCCATTGGACAAAGATCCAGACATATAGATATAAAATTTAAACATGTGAGACAATTATCTCAGGATGGATTTATTAAAGCAGTGCATTGCGACACTTCAGAACAATTAGCTGATATATTAACGAAACCTTTACCTTCTAAACAGCATAAGTACTTAACCTCTAAGTTGTATGTTTTGTATTGTCCTGAATCTGAATGTAACTGGTGTTGTATAACGAATCGGCATTTAGAGGGGGATTTGTCAGATATAAATGCCTTATTCTCCAATGTGTAAATAGTGTACAGACAGGATATCAGGGGTTAACTTATTCTTCACTTCTTAATGTATTCATAATTCACCACTCCCACATATAGCTCCACCCATTGTATATATAAGGAGCTACCTACACCATTTCCCTAGCTTCTATCTGTGAATATTCAGTGAATATAGAATGCCTAATGTAAATAAAAGAATATATAGTTAAATCTTTAACTCTCGTTGATCTTATTGAGTCTGATCCTGAAAATATTGCAACAGTGCGCATTTGAAGCTTTGCCTCTTTTCTACAAATGAAGCTTAGATGTGATGTCACTTTTGTCATTTTGGGCATCTCTGCTCTGAAGTTGATTGGGTAGGGAATGGGTGTTGTGCTTCGCCAGCAGCCTGCGGAGCTGGCAGCGGAGTCGGACAGCGATGAAGCTGAGGAAGAACATGAGCCAGTCCTGGAGTCAGGGGAAGGCCCGGATGAGGACTCTGCATCGGAGGCAGAAATGGGGCCACAGCCACCTGGGAGTGATGTGTGGACTCCGGAGCCTCCAGAGGCTGACAGTAGAGAGGCAGAGAAACAGGAGGAGCCTGTTCCTAGTGCACGTATGAGAAGAGCTGCCAGAAGGCAAGAGCAGCTAAAGCAAAGAGGACGACTTAAAAGGCTTAAAAGACCAGCAACGGCTCTTGGGCTCTGTCAGAAAACAACGTTGATAGACTTGTTCTTGTCTTGCTGCACTTATCTCTGGTCAGCGTCTTCTGCTTCTGAACTTTTGCCAAGAGAAGCCTTTGGCAGGTTGCCTAATCATACCAAGGTTGGTGATTAGACTGAAGAATTTGTGTTATGAAGAATTTGTTTTGATTTAGTTTGGACTACGCAGAGAATGAGTTAATTCTCAGCTGTTCTAATAAAATCTGTTTGTTTTGGAACTGTTTGCATCCAATACTACCTACTTGGACCTGGATCAGAACAATGGGGGGAAGGACTGACTAATCCATCCAAGGATTATTTATTTAGTTAGTGTATGGTATATCATACATGGAGTAGCAATATTTATTAATATTTCTTCTAGATTAGTAAAACACAATAAGATATAAATGTTAAAAAGATCTAGCTAGCTATTATTAATCTATGTTCAAATACCAATGTCTAGGCCATTTAACCATTGAAGTGTGGCATGGTTTATATTTTTAAAAAAAAAATCAAACGCTGGACCATTATACTGTATACCTCAGCTTACAGCTGGTCACAATGGGATCTATAGTTTGACATGGGTCCCGGCAGTCACACTGAGGGAAGGATACTACGTCTGGTGACATAAGGTATTTTGTTGCGAGCAGAAGAGTGGAGCACTTTTCTTGTGAAATATCTTTGGACACGCTCAATTGTATTAATGTCCGATATGCAGTGCGGGTTCCAGATAGATGAGCTGGATTCAATAATTGGTCTAGCAAATGTTTTGTATGCTCTGGTTAGTAGTGCAATATTACCGGAGAAGAAACTACGCAAGATTAGGTTTACAACTCTTAATGCCTTTTTGGCGATGTTGTTACAGTGGGCTTTGGCACTTAGATAATTAGATATGAGTACTCCAAGATCCTTGACAGAGTGAGGGTCATCTACAAGGCCGTGTCCACTCAGCTTGTATTTTGTGTTCTCATTCTTTTTGCCAATGTGTAAGACAGAGCATTTGTTGGTTGAGATTTGAAGTTGCCAATTGTTTGACCATTCTGACACAAAGTCTAGGTCTTTTTGAAGGGTAGCAGCATTGTTGGTGGTGTTAAATAATTTCACATCATCAGTGAAGAGAACGGAGTTGCTTATAATATGATCACAAAAGTTATTTATGTAAAGTATAAAGAGTGTTGGTCCTAGAACGCTGCCTTTGGGGACACCACTGTTAACAGGTGCAGGATTTGATAGGGCACTCCCTATTTTGACCACTTGTCTGTTTAACAGGAACGCAGCTATCCAATTATGTAGGGGTCCAGAGATGCCATAGGATTTTAGTTTTAGAAGTAGTTTGTCGTGTACCACTGAATCAAAGGCTTTACAGAAGTCTATGTAAATTACATATATTGCTTTGCCCTGATCGAGTTGTGTAGTCCATATTTTTTTGCAGTGTAGAAGTTGTAGATTACGGGATAATTTTTTTCTGAAACCAAATTATTTGTTAGAGAGTCGATTGTTTGTTTCTAAGTGGAGGGTAATGGATTGGTTTATGATTGATTCCATGACTTTGCAGGTGACGCAGCATAAAGAGATTGGTCTGTAATTTTCAACTAGGCTGGGGTCTCCCTTTTTGAAGATAGGGATGGCTGTGGCTAGTGACCATAGGTTGGGTAGGGAGCTGGTCCTGGAAGATTTTTAAAGATTATGCTTAGGGGTTCAGCTATGGTGGAGGAAAGCTTTTTTAAGCAGTATGCAGATAGTCCATTAGGTCTGATAGATAGAGATGGTTTTAGGCTGCATAATGCCTTTTCAACATTATCTTCTGTGAAATCTATTTGTGTTAGATCGTTGTGATTATCTATGGTATGACTAGGAAATGTTGGGCATGAGCCATTGCTGTTTACAAAGACTGAGCCAAAAATGTGTTAAAGAGGTTGGCTTTAATCCTATGCTTCATCATAGGATAATAAGGATAAGGATAATTTTATTTCTATACCGCCCCTCTCCCGAAGGACTCGGGGCGGTGTACAGCCAGGTAAAAACACAATACAAATATCACAATTTAAATTTAAAAATTATTAAAAGTATTACATCATTACATTCTTTACCGTTTAAAGGAAAAATTCTGCCCTCTCTGAGGCTCGAACTCAGGACCTTCAGATTATGAGACTGACGCGCTGCCTACTGCGCTAAGAAGGCACATATATTGCATCATCTTGATTTTCCTTAGAACAGAATAAAAATTGGGATAGTATGAGTTTTTGTCCAGCCTTAGGATCGAAGCCAGCTGGGTGACCTTGGGCCAGTCAGAGTCTCTCTCTCTCTCTCTCTCTCTCTCTCTCTCTCTCCCTTCCTCCCTCTCTCTCTCTGCCTTTAGAAGATGACAAGAGCAATCCATTCCCAAAATCTGCCAAGTACTGTACATTTCAGGGACTTGTTCAGGCAGTCACTGGGAGTAAGCACTGACTCATACACATTAGATTAGTGTTTGTGTCAAACTACACTATATAATCTGTGCAGATTCAGTACAGATTGGAAGTTTCATGAATAGAATAGAATAGAATAGAATAGAATAGAATAGAATAGAATAGAATAGAATAGAATAGAATAGAATAGAATAACAGAGTTGGAAGGGACCTTGGAGGTCTTCTAGTCCAACCCCCTGCTCGGGCAGGAAACCCTACACCACTTCAGACAAATGGTTATCCAACATCTTCTTAAAAGCTTCCAGTGTTGGAGCATTCACAACTTCTGGAGGCAAGTTGTTCCGCTGATTAATTGTTCTAACTGTCAGGAAGTTTCTCCGTAGTTCTAGGTTGCTTCTCTCCTTGATTAGTTTCCATCCATTGCTTCTTGTCTTGTCCTCTGGTACTGTGGAGATAATAGCTTGACTCCCTCTTCTTTGTGGAAGCCCCTGAGATATTGGAACATCATGTGTCTTCTTCAAACTGGTATCCTCCATACAAGCTGAGCTTGGCCTTCAGAAAACTGCTATGGAGAGAATGTGAGGAACGAGGAAGGGGGATAATGTAATACCAGTTTTTTGTTTCAAAGTTGGCAACTTTAAGAGACTTCAACTCCCAGAAGTGACTGCGGGAATTCTGGGAGTTGAAGTCCACTTAAAGTTGCCAAGTTTGAAACAGTCAGACATACATGCAATTTAAGCAGAAGTAATTACACAAAGTGATAAACCACTACAAAAATCGGGTGATTGACAACCACCAACTGGAAATCTGGACTTGTTGAGAAAATATGGGTCCTTTTATATTTGCATTACAGATAGTCCTCGACTTAACAACCATTTGTTTAGTGACATTTGAAGTCACAACGCCACTGAAAAAAGTGACTTAATGACTAATCCTCACACTTATGACCATCGTAGCATTCCCCGTGGTCAAAATTCAGGGGCTTGGCAACTGGCATGCATTTACGACAATTGCACTGTCCTGGGATCGTGTGATCTCCTTTTGTAACCTTCCTGGCCAGCTTTGACAAGCGAAGTCAATGGAGGAAACCAGATTTGCTTAACAACCAGATGATTCGCTTACCAACTGCAGTGATTCATTTAACAACAGTGGCAAAAAAGGTCATAAAACGGGGCACAATTCACTTAACTGTCTTGCTTTGCAACGGAAATGTTGGGCTCAATTGTGGTTGTAAGTCGAGAACTACTTGTGCTACGTTCAGAAGACCGGAAGTATCTGGTACAGTGCAATGATCTGGAATTTTCTGTACTTTTTTATGTATGTATTTATTTATTTGTCAAGCATGTATTTTATGACAGATACAAGTGTAAACATAATTATAAATATCTGATCAGAATCTACTTAAATGCCGCTTTGAATTATGGATTGAAGCTGGAATGAATGTTTGGAATTATCTGCAACTGGCACTTATTTGCAAAGATACAGACGGAGCCTAAAGGAAGTTTGCATAGATTAAATACTCCTGCCTTATTAGCAAACAAAGTCTGCTCCATTCCACTTCAGAACCCAGGAGAAAGCTTGGCACACCTGTGTCTTTTTCCAGTGTTACCCCCCCAAAACCGTCTCTTGTCCCCTTAGCAGGGCCTCTGTTGCGAGCCAGTGAGGAGTGTGGGAAGGGGAGGGGAGAGATGCTCCCCCATCCATTTATTTGACTCCCGTTGTCAAGGACCCGCTGTTGAAAGCAATCAGCTGATCTTCCCAAGAAAAGGGAAGGCGCTTGGTGGGGTTGCTAGGCTGCGCTCCTTCTTTGCAAAACTCCAGCAATAACTTCGTAGTAGCAGAATTCCTTGCCCAGGGTGGGGGAACCCACAGAATTTTATGGCGCCTTAAAGAACAACAACTGTATTATCACGCAGATGTTTGCGAATCAGTCTGTTTCAGCTGCAATGCAAAACTGGGAAGATTCATATATCTGCACACAAATTTGTCTTGCAGGCTTACTTATTGTTCACTCAACCGTGAGTTGCCTAATTAATTCCATTTTCTAGCTTCACTTACCATCCTGAACTACAAATTAAGCACCCTGTTGAGTCTATATCAGGGCTGTTTTAACAGCATTATGGGCCCCCAGGCAAAGCAATGTACTGGGGCCCCTACCACAACTATTCACAGGAGCAAAAATGTAAATGGTTGATAAAATTAAACATATATTTGCATGTTAGTATTAATTTAAAAAATGCAGTAAAATGTAATAAATACGTTGCTGTATTTATATGATACAAGGTGCATGAGCCAAGGTGGCGCAGTGGTTAGAGTGCATTACTGCAGCTACTTCAGCTGATTGCTAGTTCAGCAGATCAGCGGATCAAATCTCACTGGCTCAAGGTTGACTCAGCCTTCCATCCTTCCGAGGTGGGTAAAATGAGGACCCAGATTGTTGGGGGCAATATGCTATTTAGTATACTGTCTTTGGTGTAAGCCGCCCAGAGTCCTTGGAGAGTGGGCGGCATAGAAATACGAATAATAAAATAAAATAAATTGAAGGGTTAACATACACAGATGTATGTTGCCCCTATGCTTGTAGGGCCCACGGGCAAGTGCCCATTAGGCCCATGCGTTAAGACAGCCCTGGTCTATATAACACGCTAGGCTCAACTGTGGTTAGTTACTTCTGTGGAACCCACCATAGGGTTCATGTCCAGGTAAGAGTAAGGTTGCATCCTGGTTTAATGTGTGCTTTCTTATTTCCTGCTTTCTGGAAGAAGCCACTTCATAATACCCACGTATGAAAAAGAGATGGTGGGAGAGAGGAAGTCCTGCAATATCTTATAGTATAACTGATTTATTTTTGTCTTTTCTGTTAATATATCTCCCTGTCACAGTGGTGAAATCCAAATTTTTTTTACTATCAGTTCTGTGGGCGTCGCTTGGTGGGCGTGGTGTGGCTTGGTGGGCGTGGCAGGGGAAGGATACTGCAAAATCTCCATTCCCACCCCACTCCTGGGGGAAGGATATTGCAAAATCTCCATTCCCACCCCACTCTTGGGCCAGCCAGAGATGGTATTTGCCGGTTCTCCGAACTACTCAATTTTTCCGCTACCGGTTCTCTCAACTTCTCAAAATTTCCGCTACCGGTTCTCCAGAACCTGTCAGAACCTGCTGGATTTCACCCCTGCCCTGTCAGGGAATATATGGAGAGAGAGGAAAGGAGATCTAACAGCAGTTAGAACTATTAATCAAATGGAACAGCTTGCCTTCAGAAGTTGTGGGTGCTCCATCACTGGAGGTTTTTAAGAAGAGACTGGACAACTATTTGTCTGAAATGGTGAAGTCCCCTGCTTGAGCAGAGAGTAGACTAGAAGACTTCCAAGATCCCTTCCAACTCTGTTATTATGTTCTGTTCAGAGAACCGAGGCCCAATTGCTACTGGCCCTTTCAGGCTGACTCCCCACTCACTCGGCAACTTAATCTGGTCAGGTTGCGCTCTTCTGATTTTGGGTCTATGTCCATTTATTCATCTTGGAAACTATCATGGATTCATTCGGAAAAAGGAGCATGACACACAGAAGATCTGTATTTGTTTTATATTAAAGACTATCTGTATCTAAAAGACAGGGAGGAAAAGGATGCAACCCCCCATTTCCCTCATGCCAGTTGGATTTACAACCCTGGGCAGGAAAATTCCCAGAGGATGATTTTAAAAAAAATCTCAGAGGGTTGCTACAATGGTATGATTAAAGCTCCACCTATTTTTTCTGCTCGTATGACAGATGTCAAGGTTCCAAGTAATACACCCATCCCAAACAGAACTCCAAGGCAAATAGTCGTCTTGCTTCAAGTCCTACAGCACAGCCACAATGCTAAATTGGCTGGACATTTTGGCTACTTAAAGACAGCCAGGCGACAATTTTGGTGGCCAAAGATGAAAACAGAAATTTGATTGCATTGTTTCAGCTCCCATCTTGATATTTTTGATTATACCACACAGACTTTGGGATTTCCTTGTTGTCTCCCATCCAAAGACAAGAAATCCAATCCTGGCCATGTTTTGCGGTGAGTCATGGTTAATTCGACGCTGTCACTTTGCTGGACCTATGTGACACTAATCGTCTGGTGTCCATTAATCTACCTCTCAGATTGGCTGAAAGGAAGGTTTTGAACTGGGCAAATGCTTTTGTACAGTAATTTTTAATTGTGTCCCACTAACTTTCACTCTTCACCAATTCTGTATCTTCCAGTCCAGAGAGGCATAGCATCAATTCCAGGATGAGAGCAGGATCTAACTCACTTCTCAAGCCAGGAAACAAGGGGTTTTAAGTATAGCATGACTCACTGTGATGTCCCAGATGCATTACTTTTGGCCCAAAATTAAGAGTAACATTTCTGATTGAAAGTTGCAGGCGTCCCACTCTGAAAATCATATTCCCCCAGAGGAAAAAAATGAATTCTATTTCTTGGCCCAGACCAAAAAAAACCACATTAAAATTATTGCTTTCCTCTTCACACTTGAGAATTGTTTTAATAAAAAATGCAAGTAGCATTCACAATGTTTTTTTTTACTACACGTTTGTGTATATGTGTAGGACCATCAAAGGGACCATCTCTGGTCTGGATGTAACATTCTAACCCAATACTTTAAGATAAAGACTATTTAAAATGGCTAACCCTAACCATCGCTTGGTAATTAAGGTGCAATTTGCTCAATTCACACAGCATACATAAATCGAATAAACTGAATAAACCATGCTAGCTTAGCTTGAAGCCCAACCCCAGGCAATGATTTTAGTGTACATTCTGCATGGCGTTACCACCCTGCGTCCCATTCTTTGTCTAAATTGGTGTCTTGTGCCATGGACACTTTACTGAATTCACTGTTAGCTATAATCTTTGGCAATTCCCAGTTCACCAGGGGTAATTTCATTGCCATTAAGACACTGTGTTCCTGCACAAAAGATTAATGGCATCAGGGAGTTTTATTGGCGTTCTTCCTCATGCCTTCTCTAAACATCCTGTGTATCAGGGAAGGAAATCTTCGATCCTCCAGACAGGACTGAACTACAACTCCCAGAATCCTACCGGTGGGGGTTATAGTTCAGCAATACCCAGGTCAGTTTCCCAGCTCACTCTTCAGTGCAGAAATATATTGCTTACAAACATCACAAGTAATAAATGGGCTGGGTGACTGTCCCTAGGTCACCTAGACAGTTTTCATGCCAATGGCAGGAGTAGAACTCAGAGCTTCCTGGTGATTAACCTGGCTCAGTCAGCTTCATGCCTAAGGAAGGATTAGAACTCCCTGTCTCCTGTTTCCAAGCCAGCACCTTAACCACCAGACCAGGGGTCTGCAACCTTAAACACTCAAAGAGCCATTTGGATCCGTTTCCCACAGAAAAGAAAACACCGGGAGCCACAAAACCCTTCCCGTGCCTGACTGTTTCTTGAGCTGCCACAAAACTAGCATATGTAGTTGAATTAAACGTTCTGATTTCTTCTGAAACTTTTCTTTTCTTGGATTTATCCATGATTGGCCTACCGGGATTGAAAAGCTCAATAAATCACGTGCCAGTGGGTGTCGCACATTGGCAGTTGTGACCATATTTTCAGTGACAGGGAGCCACAGCAGAGGGTTGAAAAAGCCACATGCGGCTCCAGAGCCGCAGGTTGCTGACCCCTGCACTAGACCAGTATTGGTGATCCTTTTCGGCACTGAGTGCCAAAACAGGAGCCCTCGCGCGGGGGTGAGGAACACCGGAAACCAGAAGAGCAGCTCCCTGGCGTGCATGTGCGGGAGCGCCGGAAACCCGAAGGTCAGTTCCTCAGTGTGAGCTTCCAGTTTCTGGGGTGCACATATGTGCCGGTCACCTGGTCTTCCTGTTTCTGACGCGCACGAAGACTAGCTGGACAGCGCACATGCATGCAATGGAAACTCAGCTTTCTGGTGTGCACATGTGCACCAGGGAGCTGCTCTTCCGGTTTCCAGCACTCCTGCGTGCATGAAGACCAGCTGGCTGGCACACATGTGCATGCTGGAACCCGGAAGAGGAACGGGCGACGGCTGGCGTGCCTGGAGAGACGGCTCTGTGTGCCATTTCCGGCATGCGTGTCTTAGGTTCGCCAACACGGCACTAGACCAAACTGGCATGTCAGTGGGTAACTGAGCAAGTACATGAATTGATGAATGAGAGGCAAACAAAAACACTAAGTAACTTGTATGCTTGTAACCCAGAAAGAAAGAGGAAGGGTAAGATTCATCTGGGTGTAAGTAAAATGGAGTTGTTGAAAAGGGAAATGTTGAATTTTCACACTGTCCTCCAAGGCTACCAGAAGATGCATCTAGTATGTGCTCCTTCTTTTCATGTTACTGTCAGTCATATAAGACAGATCAGACTAAGAAACCAACATCATATAGATCAGGATTACTTTTACAGATAGTCCTCATTTAGTGACTGCCGCATTTAGCAACTGTTTGCGGTGATGAGGGTGATGCAACAACCAATCCTCGCGTGTGCGACTTTCGCAGGTCTGTAAAGCAAAGGAAAGCTGAAGTGAGATCAGTCACAGTTTTCTTTAGTGATTGCTTTGCTTAACAACTGAGTTTCCAGTCCCAATTGAGATCGCTAAATGAGGACTGCTTGTATTGGAACAGCTTATGAAAAGAGAAATAGATCCATTGGAAAGTTGCAGGTAATAAGGCTTAGGAGCGGACTTGCAGGCCTCACTGAACCAAAGTTTTAAACTAACATAATTGCAAAATGTACCAGACTTATTTCTAATATGCTGACTTGTGTGCTGTATTTTCTGCAAAGCATGTAAAGGTAAAGGTTCCCCTCGCACATATGTGCTAGTCATTCCTGACTCTAGGGGGCGGTGCTCATCTCCGTTTCAAAACCGAAGAGCCAGCGCTGTCCGAAGACGTCTCCGTGGTCATGTGGCCGACATGACTAAACGCCAAAGGCTCACCGAACGCTGTTACCTTCCCATCAAAGGTGGTCCCTATTTTTTTCTACTTGCCTAGCTTTCGAACTGCTAGGTTGGCAGAAGCTGGTACTTCTTGTATGGATATATTTAGAGCAGGAAGAATGAGACGGTGGGAAATGAGGAACTGAAAAGTAACAAATGAGAGCTTCAAATATACACAAATGTACACGAGAGTGACGGTTTAGTAAGAATGTAAGAAAGAACAGGGAAGTGAAACTATGGAATGCTTATACCTTAAGAAGGTATAAGAAATGTGACTTGAGATGGGAATGGTGTCATTTGCCCAATAGCAGTCCTGTGTCATTGGACCCCATTGCAATGGTTTAATAATTTAAGTTTTTTTCATGAAATTGATGATGGCTGTTCATGTTCCAAATTGCTCATGAAATAAACCTCTGAATCTTAAAGTAAGATTTATTGCTTGTGGTTTCCTCTTTGGTTTTTTTGTTGGGATATTTTTATAACAAGCTTTAGAAACCGAATATTGCAATTCTGAATGTGCTTTCCTCTTCTTCCCTTTTATCTTTTTGTGAATTAGGGATGGGGCTTGTCTAAGACATTTTCTCAAGTTATTTTCTTGATCAGGCAAGAAAGCAGTCCTTTCACTCAGAATTCAACGTTTTCCTTTTCATCAACTCCATTTTACTTACACCCAGATGAATCTCACCCTTCCTCTTTCTCTCCGGGTTACAAGCATACAAGTCATTTAACGTTTTCGTTTGTCTCTCATTCATCAATTCATGCGCTTGGTCAGTTACCTACTGAAATGCCAGTTTGGGCTTCCAGATAGAATGGAATGGAATGGAATGGAATGGAATGGAATGGAATAGAATAGAATAGAATAGAATAGAATAGAATAGAATAGAATAGAATAGAATAGAATAGAATAGAATAGAATTCTTTATTGGCCAAGTGTGATTGGACACACAAGGAATTTGTCTTTGGTGTATATGCTCTCAGTGTACATAAAAAGAAAAGATACGTTTGTCAAGAATCATAAGGTACAACACTTAATGATAGTCATAGGGTAAAAATAAGCAATCGAATCATACTAGGAAACAATCAATATCAATATTGATAATATTCAATATTAGTATTAATATTAATAGATAATCTTCATGGTCAGCCTTGCATGCAGCACCTTGCATGAGTCAAGCAGTCAGGTGACTAGGGATTGAGTTGACATAAAGTTTACTTTACTGCGGAAGATGCACTGCAAGTAACTTTTTCAGTGCCATTGTAAGTTGGAACAGTTGCTAAACAAATGGTTGTAAGTCAAGGACTATCTCTATACTGTCCTAGGTTTTATTTTATTTTATTTATATCCCACCTTTATTATTTTTATAAATACTCCTACTTCCTTACTCTTTATAGTAGGCTTTGCAACTGGAAGCTTCTTGGGGGGCAGCAATCCTTCTTTTGCAATTTGCGAAGCTCTCCCCGCCCGGATGGCACTAAATCAAACCCTTTATATAGTAAATTAGGCGCTTTCTATCCCTTCCCTTCAGTTGTGTATTGGTGTGTGTGTGTGTGTGGGGGGGAAATCCAAGTCGTGGAGGACCCTCCTCTTTTTTCCTGAGCCAGATTGTGTGGAAAATCTATAAGAAAGATAAATATAATGTCCCGTCGTCTCACAAGGAAGCCCCGGGAGGGAACCAGGCGGAGTCCGGGGAAAGCCAGAAGGAGACCCGTTCGAGCGTTGGAGCGGCGCAACTTGCTTTTGAGGTCCCGCTCGGTTCTCCCTTCCTCCTTCGCAGCCACACGCCAGCGCCCCCCAAACCAGAGGCCCCCCTGACAGCTGAGCAGGAAGGCGCGAGTTAATTTCAGAGCCGAGAGAGAGAAAGAGAGAGAAAGAGAGGGAGGGAGGAAGAGGAAAGGAATGGAAGGAAGGAAGAAAGAAAGAGAGAAAGACGAGAAGAAAGAAAAAGAACAAAGGAAAGAAATAAAAGAAAAAGAAAGGGAAGAGAAGAGAAGGAAGGAAGGGAGAAAGAGAAATAAAGTGAAAGGAAGGAAGAGAGAAAGAAGGAAAGAAAGAAAAAAGAACGAAGGAAAGAAAGAAAAGAAAAAGAAAGGGAAGAGAAGAGAAGGAAGGACGGGAGAAAGAGAAATAAAGTGAAAGGAAGGAAGGAAGAGAGAAAGAAGGAAAGAAAGAAAAAAGAACGAAGGAAAGAAAGAAAAGAAAAAAGAAAAAGGGAAGGGAGGGAGGGAGAAGGAAGGAAGGAAGGAAGGGAGAAAGAAAAATAAAGTGAAAGGAAGGAAGGAAGAAAGAAGGAAAGAAACAAAGAACGAAGGATAGAAAGAAAAGAAAAAAAGAGGGAAGAAAGGGAGAAGGAAGGAAGGGAGAAAGAGAAATAAAGTGAAAGGAAGGAAGGAAGGAAAGAAAAAGAACGAAGGAAAGAAAGAAAAGAAACAGAAAGAGGGAAGGGAGGGAGAAGGAAGGAAGGAACGAAGGGAGAAAGATTAAGAAAGAGAAAGAAAGGAAGGACGGAAGAAAGGGAGAGAGAAAGAACGGAGGGAGGGAGGGAGAGAAGGAAGGAATGAAGAAAGAAATAAAAGAAAAGCAGGAAGGACGGAAGAAAGAAAGAACGGAGGGAGGGAGAGAGAGAAGGAAGGAATGAAGGGAGGGAGGGAGAAAGAAATAAAAGCAAGAGGCAGGCAGGAACGGAGAAAGGGAAAGAAAGGAACAAAAGGAAGAGAAAGAAAGAAAGAAAGAAAGAAAGAAAGAAAGAAAGGAAAGGAACGGAGGGAAGAGAGGCGGGGAGGCATCCCCGGCTCCGCATTCGCCGCCACCCGGCCACTGCTGAGCGAGTCCCCGCCTCGCCAGCGCCGCGAAAAGGGGGTTTATGCAAATCCCGGATGAGATCAGCCGCGAGCAACTGGCTGCCAACTCCGGAGCGGCGCTCCCTCCCTCGCCAGTTACGTGCCGGGGGGCAGCGGGGAACGCGGCGCTCTCGGCAGGGCCGGTTCCCACGTCTCTCTTTCTCTCGTTCTCTCGCCCGGGCAACTTCCCACCGCCGCTCCTCGCCTTGGATACCCCGCGGGCGGGCCGGGGCCGAGAGCCGGAGGTGGTCTCGGCGGAAGGGATTCCTGGGTTTTTCCAGCCGTCCGGGAGCTGGTCGGATTTTACGCCCCGCTGTTGGAGAGGCGAGGCGAGGCAAAAGGTAAATCGCGGGGCTTCGGGCGACCTCGGACCGTGAGTGGTGGGGCTCGCTCGCTTCCCGGCGCCGCCTTGGTTTGAAACCCAGAGTCCACCTGCTGTGGACTTAGCGGCGGGGACGGCGGTGGAAGTGGACTCCGAGCGGGAAGAAATGAGGGCGGCTGGGCGCGACTTGAGGACAGACTTTGCTTCGTGTCGCGTTTTTAACCCAGAACGCGCGCGGGGTTCTTGAGGGAGACAAGTGCTCCTGACCATGGGCAGAGTGCCTTCCTCTCAACGTTCGGAACTAAGGGCCTGTGGAATAGATTCTCAACCATCCAGGTCGTGGTTGTCCCAAGGGGTTTTTTTTTTTTTTTTTTCAAGAGGGCAACTGGACTTTCTGATTTTTTTTTTTCCTTTGGAAGGTGTCCTTCTTCAGAGCTGAAGAAGCTTCTTGGATGAGAAGCGAAACGTCTTCAAAGAAAAAACAGAAAGTCCAGTTGCCTCTTGGAAAAAAAAAAAAAAGCCCCTTTGGGTTCGGAACTAAGGCAAACATGACCAGGAATAGGCAGCTTCGTTGAATGAGGACCCAGATTGTGGGGGCAATAAACTGATTTTGTATAAAAAAGAACACAGCTTTTGGGGGGGGGGGGGGCGAAAGCCCTACTAAGCAGGTATATACAAAAGTATGAAAGCTATTGCTTAACGCATTATAAGCCGCCCTGAGTCTCCGGAGAAGGGCGGCATATAAATGGAACCAATAAATAAATAAATAAATAAATGATTGGCACACACTTGGGCTAAATCATCATGGGTTTGATTTGATTTTTGGTTTGCCATGCTGGGGGTACCCAGATTGATGGTTTAAACAGAGATCTCTTTTGCCTGGCCTTGAGTGGTTAATGAAATCACAGTTCCCTGCAATAGACCCGAGTTGGGTGCCTAACTTGTTTTGTCACATAAAAATACTCAAAATTATACCTGCTGGAAAGCAACGCCTACGCAAAATGGTTTCAGGTGTATCTGGGGCAGATTCGCGTTCTGTGCTTCGTTTCGCTGAGGGCCGTTTTTGTTGTGTTTAATTCCTTATTAAAAAAAAAAAAGGGCTACAGGGAAATACTGGAATGTGTATTTACATATAAAACCCACGTGAGGTGGAGTTGCTCACCCATTTGCACAGGGAGTTTTATATCTAAAGACAACCTTAGCTCACCACAGGCAGCCCTTCCCACTTTCTCTGCTTTCCTGCATTTTGGGAGATAGATGGTTGAGGGAGGCGTGACTTTCTGTACCTGGATTGAGAAATCAATACGGATCTGCAGTTCCCACAGTGGGAAATTTAGACTGGCTTCCACACCCTCTAATCTAATCTAATCTAATCTAATCTAATCTAATCTAATCTAATCTGGGGGATTGAACAGATGGGAGGGACCAAAAGGTTATCGTTTCCAAGTTTTCTTTCATTTCCTTTTTGTTTGTTTGTTTGTCAGTGAGGCCATCCGTTTTTCAAAAAGCAGGTAGATTCGCAACTTTTGCCCTTCCTTATTGTTTTGTGTATGTGTGTGTTATTTAGTCATTTGTATAGGAACAAAAAAGTTTATATTAGAAACCTACCTTGGATCGTCAGTAACTGAGTTTAAACCTGCTTGGGATAAAACACATGTCGACCGTCTGACCAAGATTTAAAAAATCAAATAAAAATAATAATTAAAAATAGTGAATGAATAAGTCAATAAATAAATACAGAAAACAAAAACAACCATAAAGCACGAGAGGAAACTCAGTGGAGCACTGTATTTATTTACTGCTGTCAGCTTTCTGTGTTTCTGTTTAAAAATTCACTGGTGCTGCGAAAAAGTTTAAAAATTAATGCTTTTAATATAGGAGAAGCTGGGCTAGTCTGCCCTTCAGGGTGGTCATTCCATTTATTTTGGAGATATGGTAGTGACTGCAATCCGAGTACTTCTGTTACACATAATTATTAATTAGCACTGGAACGTATATAATGAATGTGTGCTCATGATCACAGTCCAGATTTTAACCACGTGGTTTGCAAATTAGCATGGCTAAAAAGGAGCAAAGTGATTCTTTGTGGTTGCTTTCTTCTTCCTGAGGGTCTGCAAGTGCCAAACCAGATAATGGCTGTTTTTGATGCAGGATCAAAAATGATGATGGTGTCCCAGGATTGAACCAAAGGGGTTATCTGTAAGATTAGCTTGCTTCCTGCTACTTTGCTGGCCCCATCTTTATGTATGGGGATCTACTAGATCCATGATGGCAAACCTATGGCCCGTGTGCCACAGGTGGCACGCCTAGCCGTATAGGTGGGCACGCGAGCTCAGTTCCAGTGTGTATGTGCACGCCGGCCAGCTGATTTTCGGGCCTTCTGGGCCCACTGGAAGTAGGGAAACAGGCTGTTTCCTGCCTTCCGAGGGCCTCGAGGGGTGGTGGGGAAGGCCTACTTTTTTCTCTCCCCAGTCCCCAGAGCCTTTCTAGGAGCCTAGGGAGGGCAAAAACGGCCTCCCCCCTCGGAGGCCCTCCGGAGGCCAGAAATGGCCCCTTTGCCTGGGGAGAGAGAAAAACGGGCCCACCATGCCGTCACGTGCCAGGAGCGGGGGGGGAGGGAGTGGGGGGGGGTCGTGCACGCATGCGCGGGGTGCATAGAATTATAGGTGTGGGCACGCGTGCCCGCGACACCCCCCCGCTCCTGGCACGCAATGGCAAAAAGGTTAACCGTCATTGTACTAGATAGTTTTTTTGTAGCAAGTAACCCCTAATAATAGAGTTGGAAGGGACCTTGGAGGTCATCTAGTCCAATCCCCTGCTCACACAGGAGACCTATACTAGGGATTCGAATCGCCGAACTGCCAATCTTTCTGATTGACAAGCTCAGCGTCTTAGCCACTGAGCCACCTAGCCAGGCATATGAATACTGTTATTTGTAGTGCAGGCCTCCTCGAATTGCAACAGTTCATTTAGTGACAGTTTAAAGTTACAAAGGCAGTGAAAAAAGGGATTTATGATCATTTTTTCCACTGTTATGACGTTTGCAGTAATCATGTGATCAAAATCCAGCCACTTGGCAACTGATTCCTAATTATGACGGTTGCAGTGTCTCAAAGTCATGTCATCCCCTTTTGCAACATTCTGACGAGCAAAATCAATGGGGGAAGCCTGATTCACTTAACAGCAGGTTTACGAACTTATCAACTGCAGTGTTTCACTTAACAACTGAGGCAAGAAAAATCGTAAAATGGGACAAAATGACATTGAACAAATGTCTCACTTAACAACAAAAATTTGTGGGCTCAATTGTGGTCGTAAATTCAAGACTACCTGTATTATTTGGGGAGAAGAGGACCAAGAGGTATTTTTTTTTGGGGGGGGATTTGAAATTGGTGAGAAATGGGCAAACTGTAGGCACAATGGTTTTCACCTCTGAACCTATAGTAAACTAATTGTCAATGTTAGCAACTTAACATATGTGGACTTCAACTCCAAGAATTCCCCAGCCAGCCATTAGTTTATTTATTTATTTATTTATTGGTTCGATTTATATGCCGCCCTTTCTCCGGAGACTCAGGGCAGCTTACAATGCGTTAAGCAAAAGCCTTCATACTTTTGTATATACCTGCTTAGTAGGGCTTTCGGCCCCCCCTAAGTGATGTTCTTTTTTATACAAAGTCAGTTTATTGCCCCCACAATCCGGGTCCTCATTTTACCTACCTCGGAAGGATGGAAGGCTGAGTCAGCCTTGAGCCTGGTGAGATTTGAACTTGCAGTAATTGCAGGCAGCTGGTGCTACTTAACAGCACTTTAGTCTGCTGCGCCACCAAGGCTCTTTAAAGAGTTCACATATCCACATATTGTTGAAATTCACATATCCTAAAGTTGCCAAGATTGAGAAATATTTATATAAGAACTAGTATCAGATAATGTTGCCCTCCCAATCTGATCTTTTGGGGTACAGATACTGCTCAATTTACACCAATTTGTTTACTTATCGTTGGAAGCTAACAGCAGCACTGATAAATGTGATTTTAACCAGTTCTTGCACTTCATTGTTGCAGCATCTCCTCAGTCACATGATCAAAATTTGGGTGCTTGGCAATTGGCATGTAGTGTCCTGGGGTCATGTGAGCGCCATTTGCAATCTTTGGAAGACTCTAGATCTAGAAATATGGAAGAGTAAGCCCATTTGGATTTTCTTTCCCAAAATTTTAGCATGGGAGGCTTTGCAAAGCCAATAGAACTTTATAAAATACATTAAAGAACACAAGTAGTGGCTTAACTGCTTGGCAATGTAGCCCATCGCAAAAATTTTAGTAGGACATCCTTTTTAAAACCTGAAAACCTATACAGTAAAGTAGACAGGGGGAGGCCTCATCCTTTGTGCATGAACTTTTAAATTTAAAAAACAAAAAAACAAAAACTGTGGTCCCTCCAGCATAGTGAGTTACTTTTAATCCACTTGGCTTTCAGACCATGAATTCTAAGACAGTGTAACAGCATTTCTGAATTTCTGACCTGGATGATTCCAGAACAGTAAAATACAGAAATGATCAATTTTCTCTCTTATCACCATCCAAGGCCACTGAATCTGGCCTGCTAATGTAGAAAGGTTGTTGTTGAGGCAGAAAACCCCAATTTCAAATGGAAGTTTATTGCTTAGCCTACCCTGTTTTTCCCAAAATAAGACATCCCCTTATAATAAGCCCAATTGGGCTTTTCAGGGCATGGCAATAAGGCCGACTGCTTATTTCAGGGTTCAGAAAAATATATGACAGGGTCTTATTTTCGGGGAAACATGGTATGTTAAGAAATCTTGTATTTACATGTTTTGGCACTGTCACAGGTGCCATCTTGTCTGTTTTGACCAACCGCTGCAAACATCCTTGCTTGGTGATCTGTCTTCCAAATCCTAAATAGACTAAGGAACTGAAGGTTCAGCGTTCCTGTCTTTTCTATCCTCACCATTGCATGGTTATAATTCCCAGCTCTCTATATAATTGTCCAATGAAATTGTTCACTCATCCACTCTATTAATAAAAGTATTGCTTGATGGAACAGGCCCTTTGCCCAGTTCAAGTCATCCGGCAGAATCAGAGGCTGCTTCAGTGGAAATCTGCCAGGAGCTGAGCTGAAGTTCTTTCTGACATGTGGTAATTACCAACATGAACCAGGATTAAACCAGCATCTTGTTCTCAAAGACACTGTATTTTGGAGGCCTACAACTGTGCCCCGTGGTAGCCAGGGGTGAAATCCAGCAGGTTCTGACAAGTTCTGCAGAACCGGTAGCGGAAGTTTTGAGTAGTTTGGAGAACTGGCAAATATTACCTCTGGCTGGTCCCAGAGTGGGGTGGGCATGGAGATTTTGCAATATCCTTCCCTCAGGAGTGGAGAGGGAATGGGGATTTTGTAGTATCCTTTCCCTGCCACGCCTATCAAGCCACGCTCACCAAGCCACACCCACAGAACCAGTAGTAAAAAAATTTGGATTTCACCATTGGTGGTAGCCATATGTTTAGGCCTCAAGGTCTTGTAGAAGATGCCACCAAACTGCAATTTGTGAAGTGGCTGAAGAGGAAAATTACAAAATAGATTAGTTAGTTAGGTTCAAATTTTTTTTAGTTAGGTTCAAATTTTAATTCAACCAAATACAATTCCTGCCTAACATAGGGAGAAAGTTCTTGCCAGGCCTTTCAAAGGCTAACTATCTTTTAGCTTATGTTGCCCTCCTCAGGGAACACAGTATACATGTGCATAAAAGTTACCTTTCCTAACTTTTTCCGACAACAGCCCTGTGAGGTAGGTCGGGCTGAGAAAGAATGAAGAAAGATTGGGAGTTTCCTTGACTGAAAGTCTGTCTCACTATTTCTCCTTTGTCCTTGACACAGATTGAGTTTAGCAACAAACAGGTAGCCTTCGACTAACACCATTCGTTTAGTGACCAAGGTTGCAACAGCACTGGAAAAAGTGACTTGCGTCTTTTTCACCCTTATGACCATTGCAGCATCCCCATGGTCACATGATCAAAATTTGGACACTTGGCAACTGGCATGTATTTATGACGGTTGCAGATCATGTGATCACCTTTTGCAACCTTCTGACAAGCAAAGTCAATGGGGAAGATAAGATTCCCTTAACAACCGAGTTATTCATTTAACAACTCAAGTGATTCACTTAACAAATGTGGCAAGAAAAGTTGTAAAATGGGACAACACTCACCTAAGAAATTTCTCATGTAACAACTTAAATTTTGGGGTCACTTGTGGTTGTAAATTGAGGACTACCTGTATTTAGTTAATGTGGCTCTCCGCCATGTAATGGTATCGCCTGTAAAATTGGCAACCCAAGAAGTCTCACGTTTAATGCTTTTACAAAGCACATTTCTTGCCTTTAGTTTTTGCAAAGACAGGCTTGAACATGTGGAGGAGGTGAAAGGAATTCAGAGACAGAGCTTTAAAGACAAACCTGATTTATTTGTTCTGTCCTCGTACATTATGTGGCTGGAACCTGTGTGATTTGTTGTGTCTACAGGAGGTGGGTAGATTCACAAACAGCAAGATGTGGGATGTACTATTGAGATCCAGTTCAGAACTTTAGTGCATGTGTGGGTGCAAAATTGGGATTTTGATTGTTTATGGTAGGAGATTGTTGAATTATATGTTGATAGATATATCAACAGATTATTATAATATAAACCATCTGCAGCAGGGGTGAAATCCAATTTTTTTCCCCTACTGGCTCTGTGGGCGTGGCTTGGTGGGCGTGGCAGGGGAAGGATATTGCAAAATCTCCATTCCCACCCCACCCTGGGGCCAGCCAGAGGTGGTATTTGCTGGTTCTCCGAACTATTCAAAATTTCCTCCACCGGTTCTCCAAAACCTGTTAGAACCTGCTGGATGTCACCCCTGATCTGCAGTGTTCCTTAATCTCTGCAACTTTTAAGGTGCATGGACTTCAACTCCCAGAATTTCCCCATGGTTGGGGGGATTCTCAGAGTTGAACTCCATGCACCTTAAAGTTGCTGAGGTTGAGAAAACAGCTCTAGAGTAGGGGGTGTCCAACCTTGGCAACTTTAAGACCTATGGACTTCAACTTCCAGAATACCCCAGGCAGAGTCTCTGAAATGGGCAGTGTATGAACTGCGGTATAAATAGATTTTGGCTTTGGATTCTGTGTAGTTTATGACTCAGAGAGACATTTGATCCCAACG
The DNA here is from genome assembly GCF_059756535.1 of Pantherophis guttatus. NCBI lineage: Eukaryota > Metazoa > Chordata > Lepidosauria > Squamata > Colubridae > Pantherophis > Pantherophis guttatus. Next base: position 254,413,054 of record NC_142064.1, on the reverse strand, counting down.
ATTGGTATCTTGTTCAAAAAGGTATGATTAAGCAGAGGCTACTCTATGTAAACCATGTGTCTGACACCAAAAGCATGTTGCATAGTGTGTAGCTCTTTCTAAAATGACTGGAAAATGTGATTTCCACATTCCGAGATTGTCTATCTCTGGGTACCAGATGTTAAGGAATGATAATCGTGATGATGATAAAAATACGGCATCTTCAGGTATTTGTTTGGCTAAAGCACAACCCTGCCTACAATGCTTTGGCCAAATATCAGAGTTGGTACTTTTTTCCATGCCTAGAACAAAGCATACTTTTCATTTAGTTGTGGTTTCCCTTCTATTTATGTCTGTGTATTACAGTAGTTTGTACTGGGTAATATTAAATATTTATAATTTTATAAGAAGTTCTGTACAGGACACTCTGTTTTTTCACTCTTAATTGTCTTGCCTTGCAAACTGGTCATTTTTTTGGGCTGGATTTTAGTTGTCAAGTGATTTTAATACTGGGATTTTAAAGTCAACATTTACAATGTTTAAAGGCTGCTTTGGTTTGTTAAAGGTTGTTAGTTGCCTTAAGGATTTCATGGGGTAGAAAAGAGCGAGGGTATGGATGTGTGTGTGAGTGTCTGGATTGGCACCGAGTCAAGCACATGATTAAACTGTAAAATTTCAAGAACAGGGATTTCCCAAACTCCTCACACACTCCTGACTGATATTGTGGTCTGGAATATTTATTTGAATTATATCCCAGCTCATGGTGCTGTACTCCTTCCTTCCGTTTTATCTCACAACACCCTCACAAGATGAGGTGTGATGAGAGAGTGGCCCAAAGTCCCTCAGGGAGCTTCTGTGGGTAAATGGAGGCCAAAATCTGAATCTCCCCAGGGCCATTTTGGTTTCTTAACCATTATACAGGTAGTCTTCAACTTACGACCATTCATTTAGTGACCACAGATTCTCATTTATCCTAAGCAAAGAGCAAACAAACCAGTATTGGCTGCATTCTGATTTGCACAGGTTGTAAAGTCGCCATAGATGCCCATCCCTGCCTTAAACAGGGCCTGGTGGCTCAGCAGACTGATAGCATTATGATTAACACCAGCTGTCTGCAATTACTGTAAGTTCGAATCTCACCAGGCTCAAGGTTGACTCAGCCTTCCATCCTTTCTAAGGTAGGTAAATTGAGGATCCAGTTTGTGGGGGCAATAAGCTGACTTTGTATAAATATACAAAAGTATGAAGACTATTGCTTAACGCATTGTAAGCCGCCCTGAGTCTCCGGAGAAGGGTGGCATATAAATCAAATTTAAAAAAAAACAAAAACAGACAGTAGACTCTCAGCTACAAGCTCCAGGATCTGGAAGTGGCAAGATACCAATTTTTGGGGTGGGTGGGAAGAATAGATTTGGCCTTTGAGTACCTTAAATACCAAGATATTCTCCAAGAACTAATGGGAGACGTCAGGGCAAAAATGGCCTTTGATTTGATTCCAATGACATTTAAATGTAATTAAAACTAAATAGCTTTGGTAGGATTACCCTACTTGTAGTTAATAAAAGTCCATTTTGTGTCAACAATCTTTGGAGGCTGGGGACTGAGCTCAGGTGGTAGATGTCTGAGAGAGACTCATTAGAAGGTTCCAGGGCAAGACAACAGATGCCATTTACTGGAGCTGTGTCCCATTTGTGTTAAAGCAGTGAAGGGAAGGGTCTCCACCAGCATTCCAGGTGCCTCCCAGATGTATGGATTTCAACTCCCAGAATTCCTGAGCCAGCAAAATTAAGACGACAGTTATCATGGAATTAAAGAGATGCGCATAAAATAAGATGAGACTTTGATTTCATAGCTATACCCACCATTAAGACCAGTGGTGAAATCCAAATTTTTTTACTACCGGTTCTGTGGGCGTGGCTTAGTGGGCATGGTGTGGCTTGGTGGGCGTGGCTTGGTGAGCATGGCAGGGGAAGGATACTGCAAAATCTCCATTCCCACCCCACTCTGGGGCCAGCCAGAGGTAGTATTTGCCGGTTCTCCGAACTACTCAAAATTTCCGCTACCAGTTCTCCAGAACCTGTCAGAACCTGCTGGATTTCACCCCTGATTAGGACCCTTTTCTGCCTCCTTGCCCCATGGATATCCACGCTGAGAATTCTGGGAGTTGAAGTCCACATAGCAGAAGGACGTCCAGATTTGTGGCCTTTCAAAAGATGTCAGCAGGTGAAAAGAATTGAAGTGGCCTCCATCCGTCTTTGATTTAAGACTATAATTCAGCCTGGAATTATGGTTGTAAGTCATGCCGGTCATTAAGCAGGTCATCACATGACCGATCTGATTTTGCATTGTTTTTTGTTTGATGTCATTAAGCAAATCACCATGATTTGCAGCAAATGCAGCAGTTGTTAAGTGAACCCATTGTCTGCAATGGGCAATTTTTGCCTGAAACTGGAAAGTAGATAAGATAAGATAACCTTTATTGTCATTTTTTACTGTGAGCATACTGGCCCACATCAAAAATGAAATTCTGTTGCCTGCTTTCAAAACAAAGTATATATCTACCATATACATACATAACACATATACACATGCTATATACACCCATGTGTGTGTGTGTATATATATATATATATATACATACACACGCATATAAATATTAATCACTGTCCATTTTGAATACATAGTGGAAAGAGGAAACTTGAGAGTTCACAAGGTTGATGCTATATGGAACAAAACTGTGACTGAATATTCTGCTTCGGATAGCACGAAGCCTCCTCCCCAAAAGTTAACAAGGAAAACAGGTCGTGAAGAGGACGTGTAGCATCCCAGACAATCCTGCAGAGCCTGCTCAAGCATCGTTTATGTGCTATGTCCTGGATAGAAGGAAGTGATGAATGAACTTTTCTGCCATCCTCACCACACTCTGCACCACCTTCCTCTCCGAAGCAGTGGTGAGGATGTGGTTACTTCCAAACCAGACAGTAATGCAATAGGACAGGATGCTCTCGATCGTCCCTCTATAGAAAGTGGTAAGGACAGGAGAAGGAAGACCTAATTTTTCTCATGCGATGCAAAAAATGTAGGAACTGCTGTGCCTTCTTCACCAGTTTCTTATAAATGCCAGTTTTTGGAAACAATTGTCATAAAGCACAGTCCAATGATTGCGGGATGCTGCAAATGGCCGTAAATGCAGACTGGTTGCCGAGTGCCCAAAATGTGATCACATGACTGTAGGGGGGAAGGGTTGGTTGTCTGAACTTCAAATCCAGGTCACAAGTACCTTTTAGGGCAAGAGTGTCAAACTCAAGGCCCACGGGCCACATCCGGCCCGCAGCGTGCTTAGATCTGGCCTGCAAGGCTACCCTGGAAACAGTGAAGGTGCCTCTGCCAGTGAAAACAGAGCTCGGGAGGGCCTCCCACAGCCCTCACAAGGTCCGTTTTCACTGGTAGAGAGTTGCAGAAGGCCGTTGGGGCCGAAAACGGAGCTCGGGAGCCTGTTTTTGCTGGCAGAGGCTGGGGCCGCCACAGGTGCCCCCCAAATAGTAACATCAAGCTGGCCATTCCCACCCTGGCCCCCAGAGATCAAACACAACCCTGATGCGGCCCTTAATGAAATCAAGTTTGATACCCCTGTTTTAGGGGATACGTTGTAACTTTGAATGGTCACTAAGCGACCAGTCCTAAATCGAAGATTACCTATAGTTCTTCTCCTTCCCCTTCATTGATTCATCATCCCTAGATAATTTTTGTTCTCTCCCAGTATCCTTCTTCTCATGTTGAGGCACTGCTGTTTGTGGAGAATTTGGGGTGTGTGTGTGGGGGGGAAGGGTTAAGTTTCTTGCCCCTCTGTGATCCTCTTGAGACTAAAATTACATCCGTCTCCCTCCACGATTTATAGATAAATTATAGCAGACATGTGAACAAACAAATACGGCTCCCGCCATTATGTCTAGCCTGGAATACGCAAAGTACTTTGGACATTTCTGATGCAGTTCATAAATGTCGGCATTTCTTTAACCCTCCAGCATTCTGGGCTCTCTGTTTTTTAGATTGAGAAAATTAATCTGTGCAAAATGAGGCAGATGCTTTAAATCTTTGTTTGGAACGCTTGATGGAGAGATTTTTTTGAAGGAAAAAAAAAACGGGAGTGAAGAAAAACAGGTGGGGAAATTTTTTAAGGGACATTCTTCCCTGTAGATTTTTTTTTCTGGCATTTTTTTTTGAGTGAGCCATGGCAAAACTCAAGCCTTGAATTCTCTGTGCATGGGAATTCTCTGACACTCTGCCTAACCTAAAATGTCCATTTTGACTGAAGAAGTTACTTGGATGATTAACGAAATGTCTCGGTTTAATAAATTTCGGTCCAAATTGCCATGATTTAACCATTTTTAGATGATTTTGGCCTGGATGATTGAGTCTTCATTTACATTTGCAATATATTTTGGGGAGAAACCCCTTCAGTTGGTATGGCAAGAGTTAGTACACTCCAACAACTTTCTGCCTAAACTAAAATTTTCATTTTGACTGAAGAAGTTACTTGGATTAGTAACGAAACGTCTCAATTTAATAAACTTTAGTCCAGTCGCCATGGTTTTAACCTTTTTAGATGCTTGAATTCTCTGGGGGTTTTTTTTTGCCTGATGTTAGACAGTGTCGCCCTACAAGGTTCAGAGCAATCCAGAATTGGAGTTTCTAAAGAGGAAGACGCTGAGGCCACCTTCGGTAGGAGGAAGCAAAGGTCATCCTAAAATTAGGGAGGCATTGCTGTGGGATGACACTGCATGGAGGAATGTATAGAAAAGTCACATAATCCTGGACTGCTCCGTTTTTTTGCTGTCCTATTTCCCCTCCTCCCCGTCAAAAAAGAACACCAGTTGTTCAAGTAAGATGGAACCAAGCTCTCATATTGGTGTTGTGCTTCAGAAAAACACACATTTTTTTTTCTTTATGAGGCAGGGCGAGGATGACATGCCAGCAGAATCAAATTAAGCATTTTCTAAATTTTTGACATGCCAAACTTCAAAGGTTTCACCATCATTGGTCTGGAGTTCCAGTTGAAGGTCTTCTGCAAGCATTTACTACCAGATCCTTTGAATGGGAGATGCCAAGGATGACACAGGCTGCCTGCCACTTAATTTCCATTCTCTCTTTCAGTATCTATACCAGAGGTGGGTTTCAGCAGGTTCTGACCAGTTCTGGAGAACCGGTAGCGGGAATTTTGAGTAGTTTGGAGAACCGGTAAATACCACCTCTGATTGGTCCCGCCCCCATCTATTCTCTTCCTCCCGAGTCCCAGCTGATCGGGAGGAAATGGGGATTTTGCAGTAACCTTCCCCTGGAGTGGGGAGGGAATGGAGATTTTACAGTATCCTTCCCCTGTCACGCCCACCAAGCCATTCCATGCCACGCCCACCAAGCCATGCCCACAGAATCGGTAGTAAAACATTTTGAATCCCACCACTGATCTGTACCATTTATGACCTGGTAGTATGTGATTTTCTCTGTTTGATTCCTGATTTCTACAATTTTGGTGGAGTGGTGAACATGAAAGCTTCATTCATGTAACAATCATGTAACAACTGCAGTGCTTCATTTAACAACGGTCGCAAGAAAAATCGTAAAATGGGGCAAAACTCATTAACAATTGGATAGGTACCCCTCTAGTATCATTGATTCAGACACTTAACGTTAATAGTTAGTAGAGGAATTAGGAAATGGATTGCTTCTGCTTTAGATTGTTAACTCTGCTTGTGCGACTACGTTCCTTCCAGTTTATCAAACTAAATTAATTGCTGATGAAAGAGCTGAACAGGAAGAGGGATCTAATTAAATTGGTGATATATATGGGTATTTCACTGCTGATTGGCTTAGGCTTTTATGTGGCCTATTATGAAATATCATGCCACTTTGTGACTTTTCAGCTTTTTTTTCTTTTCTTTTTAAGTGACAGCAGTATGAGGTTGGAGCCTGCTGCAATCCATTATATAGCCTGCCAAACAGAAAAACTGTCTGGTTCCTTGGAAATAGACTATAACTTTGTTATAAGCTGAATTCCTACTCTGCATTACAGATATTATTAAACATTATTTTTTTTCTTGCTATCAGCAGTATTCTTTTGATACTTCGGTTAAAGAATTAGGTAAGAGATTGGAAACATTAATTTGCAATATGTTTTTTTTGTAAAAGAACACCTTTCTTCACCCCTCCAAATCTCTTACTTTCAATATTTTTGTCTTTTGTTCTTTAACTCTTAAAACTGAGAGCGGAGCATATAATGGAGATGATCCAGAGTCTGGCTGTTGCAAAAACATCCATGTCAGAGATTGTTAGAAAATAAAACTACCTAATCTCATAAAGCTTTTGTACATATTTGTGATGTATCTACAAATGAAATACTGTTTACAGGTCTAGTTGTTGCAACTTGAAAAAGACAAGGTAAACAAAAAAGTGGAGAAAAATAGGGTGGAATGGTGATAACATTTAGACTTTTAGTTTTAGAAAAAAAGTGAAGAAGGAGCATAGAATTATGTAGAATAGAATAGAATAGAATTTTTTATTGGCCAAGTGTGATTGGACACACAAGGAATTTGTCTTGGTGCATACGCTCTCAGTGCACATAAAAGAAAAGATATGTTCATCAGGAATAGTGTATGCTATTGATTTGTCTGTTCGCCAAAAAAACAGTTTTTGGATTGGACTTCCTGCATGGGGTAAATTTTAGGCAGAATTTTCAGGCAGAGATCTCAATAAGCAGAAGAAAAATATTCTGCCTTTTACATGTAGCACCTGAACACAGGTTCATCTAATGAAGCTGATGGGTGAAAGTTGAAGGGTAGACTACAGGTGCTCACCTTTTATGGATCAGTCAATTTGGATTCTTGCACTTAGCATGGACTTGTATTTATAAGTCTTTCATAGACCATTACGAAGTCTGTACTGTATTTTAATGGCTTTGCAGGAAGAGCCTTGGTGGTGCAGCAGACTAAACCACTGTTAAGTAACAACAGCTGCCTGCAATTACTGCAAGTTCAAATCTCACCAGGCTCAAGGTTGACTCAGCCTTCCATCCTTTTGAGGTAGGTAAAATGAGGACCCGGATTGTGGGGGCAATAAGCTGACTTTATATAAAAAAGAACACCGCTTAGGGGCCCCCGAAAGCCCTACTAAGCAGGTATATACAAAAGTATGAAGGCTATTGCTTAACGCATTGTAAGCCGCCCTGAGTCTCCGGAGAAGGGCGGCATATAAATCGAACCAATAAATTGGTAGTGCAGCAGACTAAAGCACTGTTATTAACATCAGCTGCCTGCAATTACTGCAAGTTCAAATCTCACCAGGCTCAAGGTTGACTCAGCCTTCCATCCTTTCGAGGTAGGTAAAATGAGGACCCAGATGTGGGGGCAATAAGATGACTTTGTATAAATATACAAAAATATGAAGGCTATTGCTTAATGCATTGTAAACTGCTCTGGGTCTTCGGAGAAGGGTGGCATATAAATCAAATTTTAAAAAAATAAAACAAACAAACAAATAAATAGTCCTTGACTTGGGACAGGATTCCTGGTTGGAAGTCATTACAGTTGTGAGTCTTATTAAACTTCGAGGAATGGTCCTAAGTCCCTTCCTGTAACACCTTCATAATTTCAAATAGTTGCTGAATGATCGGTCATACCTTGAGCACTACCTATATTACAAAAACAGTATGAATCTTTCATTTCAATAAATTACCATTGTAATGTCATCAATTTTCATCTCAGTAGGAATACTTTGGGAGATTTTCAAAAACATTTTACCTCATGTAGATAATCTTTTAAGTCAATTTAAAACCTATTGTGATAGGTAATGGGTTTGTGGGTCATTATTCAAAGAAATACCCCTTTCCCCCAATTTGAGTTAATTTACGCAGGTTTGGGAAGCACTGTATTAGAAAAAAAATCATGCAGGATAACTCTGTGGCTATATGTTACTGCAAGGATCAGAAACAATATTCCCATAATTTCCCATAATTGGTATTACATCACAGGGACTTACTATATCAGTGTTTCAAGCAGGACGTAGAAGTGCTTGATTTAATGTACCAAATATTTTCTTTCATTAAAAATTTAGTGGGGAAGAGGGGAAGGTATATGACATGATGAGGAATATGTTTACTTAGAACAGTATTTCTGACAACTTTAAGCTGTCTGGACTTCAACTCCCAGAATTCCCCAGCCACTTATTCTGGCTGGGGAATTGTGGGAAATGAAATCCACACATCTAAAAGTTGCCAAAGTCGAGAAACACTGATTTAGACTCAACGTTGTCAAGGACAAATTTGTCTGAAATGTAGATCTTCATCAGCTTTGCAGTAAATGTTGACATGAGATCTAATGAAAATAGAAAGGAATGACCTTCTCCTCTTAATGAATTCAGAACCGAAGCCCAAGTAAATCACAGCAAAATCTGACGTGATCTATATTTGGGAGAATGTATTTGTGGAATTCTGAAGGACAAAAAATCTATAAAAGAAACTAGCAAATTATGTTAAGTAGGAAATTTTGTACGTGGAGCCGAGCCAAGTTCGTCATAACAACTTGGCAAAAGCTATGATCGTGAAATGAAGGGTTATTAGATGCTTTTTTTTTTTTGATCAGCACTTTCTGAACGAGCAAGAACTGTTCATACTGGGGAAGAGATATGAAAAAAAATGTGGTGCTCTTTGGAACCAAACTTACAATAATAATGGACCCCCACATTTCTATGGCTAAGCAGGGCAGTTGTTAAGTGAACTGCCTGATTTTATTACCTTTCTTGCTGTAGTTGTTAAGTGAATCACTGTAGTTGTTAAACTAGTTATGTGGTTGTTAAATGAATCTGGCTTTCCCATGGACTTTGCAAAAGGGTATCTTGTTACCCTGGGACACTGCAAACATCATAAGTATGAGACAGTTGCCAAGCGTCCGAATTTTGATTGCGTAACCATGGGGATGCTGCAATGGTTGTAAATGTAAAAAATGATCATAAGTCACTTCTTTCAGCGCCATTGTAACTTTGAACAGTCACTAAATGAACTGTTGGAAGTCGAGGACTACCTGTATTTCATACTTGTGCAGACATTTTTACTGCTCTTTTTGTTGGGATCCAACTACGTCAGAAGAGATTTTCGACTGCTCTGTATCTAAAACTATCTTGAAATGTAAGGCATTTCTTTTGGCCAAGGTGAGACCACCTATACCTGCAAATCAGTGAGGAGCAGTGGAAGGAGACATGAGGCCAAAAAAAGAAAAGGCGGGAAGAAGACGACATGAAAATGAGCAGGGACATCTGTCAAAACCAATCAGTCCTTTCATTTCAGCCAATACTTCGTGCCTGTGTCTTAGATATAAACTAAGACAAAGGTGGCGTGATTTTATGAATGGGAATTGATAATGATATCTATTGATTTAGTCAATCGATCAGAATAGATCTGGAAGGGACCTTGGAGGTCTTCTAGTCCAACCCTTGCTCAAGCAGGAGTCCCTATACCTGTGATGGCGAACCTATGGCACCCGTGCCACAGGTGGCACGTGGAGCCATATCTGTGGGCATGTGAGTGTTGCCCTAGCTCAGCTCCAGCACGCATGCGCACACCAACCAGCTGATTTTCGGGCCTTCCGGGCCCATTGGAAGTCAGGAAATGGGTTGTTTCTGGCCTCTGAAGGGCCTCCAGGGGGGTGGGGAAGGCCGCTTTTGCCTTCCCCAGGCTCCTAGAAAGGCTCTGGAGCCTGGGGAGGGCAAAAAACGGGCCTTCCGGTCCCACTGGAAGTCAGGAAACGGGCCATTTCCAGCCTCCGGAGGGTGGGGAAGGCTGTTTTCACCCTCCCCAGGCTCCAAGAAAGCCTCTGGGGCCTGGGGAGGGCGAAAAATGGGTATACAGGGGGAGTGTGGGGGGGTCGCACGTGCATGTGCGGGGGAGCGGGATGCATTGAATTATGGGTGTGGGCACGCATGCGTGCGACCTCCCAGTGGTCCCTCCGCTTTTGGCATGCGATGGCAAAAAGGTTAGCCATCCCTGCCCTATACCATTTCAGACTAGTGGCTGTCAAATCTTTTCTTAAAAACCTCCAGTGATGAAGCACCCACAAATTTCTGAAGGCAAGCCATTCAATGGGTTAATTAGTCTCACTGTTTGGAAGATTCTCCTTAAAACCAGGTTGCATCTCTCTTTGATTAGTTTCCCTCCATTCAGTAGTGGGTTTCACTTACCTTCTCTACCAGTTCGGAACTGTGAGCTCGCGCGGGGCGCTTCTGCGCAGGTGCAGAACCTTCTGCGCATGCGCATAGCGTCCATGATGACGTCTGGGCAGGTGGGCGGAGCCTCCCCCTGCCACCGCTACCGGTTTGCCCGAACCGGGGAGAACTGGTAGAAACCTACCACTGCCTCCATTGTTTCTTGTCTTGCTTTCTGGACTGGTGCTTTGAAAATAAATTGACCCCCTCTTCTTTGTGGAAGCCCCTCAAATACTGAAATACCGCCTATTATGTCACTCGTAGTCCTTATTTTATCTAGAATAGCCCTACCCATTTCCTGCAACTGTTCTTCATATGATTTAGTCTTTTAATCATCCTACTTGCTCTTCTCTGTACTTTTTCCATAGTCTCAACATCTTTTTTGTAATGCAGCGACCAAAACTGGATGCAATATTCCAGGTGTGGTCTTACTAAGGTTTAAGGATTAAGTTGTGGCTTGGATAACAGCTAGAATATTTTTAAAGTTAACTAGGGTAACCGTAACGGTTGAAATATTTTTAATTCTTTAATTCTATAATGTGATGTAAGTAGAAATGATTAATTGTAATAATTGAAATACTTTCAATTGTATATTATGTTGAAAGCATAAATGGCTATAATTAATTGATTTGTAAGGAATTGGATTGCATGGAAATAACTGGAATATTCATGTTTATATATATATATATATATATATATATATATATATATATATACACATAATATATATATATAAAAGATAGTTATATAACTAACTGATCTATACTAAAATGTTGGATTTGTATTATCAAAGTTAATGTACGTTATAAAATAAGCGGATTTATTATTATTATAAAAATTAAACAACTGTAACATTACATAACTAACCAATGTGAGGATAGATATACAAATAGATGACAAGGGGAAGGGGTATAATATAGATAGAAGGGAAAAACTGAATTTGATTAAGATTAGAGATGAGAATGAAGGGTAATATTGGTTCTTATAAAATAGATGAGAAATGAATATGGCAAAAAGGAAATGTAGAAATTGTAAATTTAATTGAAATGACTAAACATTGTTTAAATTTGTGAACCGGCAAAATATTCTGTTCAAAGAAAATACAGTGTATGTTTGTATATGTGTTTGTCTAAAAAATTAAAAAAACTTGATTAAAAAAAAGATTTTATAAAGTGATACTCATACTTCACGTGATTTTGATTCTATGCCTCTGTTTTTGCAACCAAGAATTTTACTCACTTTTTTGGCTGATGCCGCATACTGCCGTATAAATGGGGCAGCCATATAAATATTTATATTTATAGAGCTGCCCCCATCCCCTAGTGACTTAAGACAGAGAACATAGTTTAAATATAGAAGCCATGAGATAAATGACCATCTAAAAAATATGGAATTCAGAAAAAGAATAAAAACTATGAGATATGAAGGTACTAAAACATACATCGGTTGTATGAAAGTAGAGATTCGTAAGTTGATGATAGTGTTGCATGCTGCACTCCAGCAAATGAAGGCAATGAGAGATAAAACAATTTGGTTTGGGAAAAACATGCAGAATTTTGACGGAAAGTATCCAGGGAACAATACAAGTGGTGAAATCCAAATATTTTTATTACCGGTTCTGTGGGCGTGGCTTGGTGGGCGTGGTGTGACTTGGTGGGCGTGGCTTGGCAGGGGAAGAATACTGCAAAATCTCCTTTCCCACCCCACTCCAGGGGAAGGATACTGCAAAATCCCCATTCCTACCCCATTCCTTGGAGAAGGGTATTTCAAAATCTCCATTCCCTCTCCACTTTGGGACCAGCCAGAGGTGGTATTTGCCGGTTCTCCGAACAGCTCAAAATTTCCGCTACCGGTTCTTCAGAACCTGTCAGAACCTGCTGGATTTCACCCCTGAACAATACATGGATGACAAGAATAGATGAGTGAGAACAAAATCACAGAGTATAGAAAAAGGGATCAAGCTACTCAGAGATTGATGAATGAATGATCATGGGAACTATTTGGTGAGATGCACTTTGGTGCTAAAAAAAATCTGTTTTGAATATGTGATCTAATCCTAAATCGACACATGTATACCCAAGAAAAAAGGGATGGATTAAAAAACAATTTGATCGTTTATGAGGAACAATTGAGATGATTCACAGAGGATATGATAAGAAGTTCTTAATGTGGAACAGGCCATTATTGGATAGCATCGAGCATAGTTCCTGGAAAAAAATGGACCCCAAAGAAAAGGATAGAAGTGAAAGGAATATGGATGAAAATAGAATGATTGCAGAAAGTTTGAGTCCTGCATGAGAAAGGATTAGAAATTAATCTCCCAAAAGAATGAATGGAAAACAGATGTAAGAAAGATGATGTGGAAACAGTGTGGAAACGTGTGGAAAGAATGGCTGCAACGGGTTGCAGAATTGTAGGGAGTTACTTTCATAGTAAAGGTAAAGGTAAAGGTTCCCCTCGCACATACGTGCTAGTCGTTCCCGACTCTAGGGTGCGGTGCTCATCTCCATTTCAAATGGAGACGTCTGAAGACGTCTCCGTGGTCATGTGGCAGGCATGACTAAACGCCAAAGGCGCACGGAACGCTGTTACCTTCCCACCAAAGATGGTCCCTATTTCTCTACTTGCATTTTTTATGTGCTTTCGAACTGCTAGGTTGGCAGAAGCTGGGACAAGTAATGGGAGCTCACCCCGCTATATGGCACTAGGGATTCGAACTGCTGAACTGCCGACCTTTCAATCGACAAGCTAAGCGTCTTAGCCACTGAGCCACCACGTCCCTACCTACTTTCATAGGAGGGATGAAAAAAGTTGATTGGTTGGAATGATGAAGAGCAAAAAAAACCCCATGGATAAAAAAACCCTAAATTGACAGGGTTGAGAGGAAGAGGTAGGTGTAGGTAGTCCGTGACTTACAACCTTTACTTAGTGACCATTTGAAGTTACAACGGCATTGAAAAAATGTGACATGGCCATTTTTTACATTTATGACCATTGCAGCATCCCCATGGTCACATGATCAAAATTAATACCCTTGGCTCATTTTTTTTTTTTTAAAAAATGATTTATATGCCGCCCTTCTCCGAAGATTCAGGGCGGCTTATAATACGTTAAGCCAGTGGTCCCCAACCCCCGGTCCACGGACCGGTGCCGGGCCGTGGAGTACCTGGCACCGGGCCGCGCAGCGGCCGGGGGACATGAACGCTGCAGCGCAAAGGCTCCTGGGCTGTGCGCAAAAGCTCCTGGGCCGTGCGCAATGGGCCGTGCGCAAAAGCTCCTGGGCCGTGTCCCCACCCCTGCGCGCGCTCAGCGGGCCGCGCGATAAAAAGGTTGGGGACCACTGCGTTAAGCAATAGCCTTCATACGTTTGTATATTTATACAAAGTCAGCTTATTGCCCCCACAAACTGGGTCCTCAATTTACCTACCTTAGAAAGGATGGAAGGCTGAGTCAACCTTGAGCCTGGGGAGATTCGAACTTACAGTAATTGCAGACAGCTGGTGTTAATCCCAATGCTATCAGTCTGCTGAGCCACCAGGCCATATTTAGGACGGTTGCAGTGTTCCAGGGTCACAAGAAAATCTTTTGCGACCTTTTGACAAGCAAAGTCGATGGGGAAGTCAGGTTCACCTCAGAACCGTGTTACTAACTTAACAACTTCCGTAATTCACTTAACAACTGTGTCAAGAAAGGTCGTAAGATGGGGCAAAACTCACTTAATACCGGTCTTGCTTTAGCAATGGAAATTTTGAGCTCGATTGTGATTATAAACTGAGTTCCTTTATATAAGGTGTATGGAGAGAGAAATAGAGTTTCAAAGAATGTAGCCAGAGACCAAGAAATGTTTAAAAGAACAAGAAAAGGCAGAGCAATTTTAGATAAATTGGGAAATTTGTGAAGAGGATTAATTAAGTTGTTTGCAGTTGAGGGAATGAAATTAAAAAGGAAAGTTATAAAATTTTTAGGCAGGAAATTGAGGTGAGAGAATGCTGGAAGGACTAGTTTTGATGACAATTTAATGATGATTCTGGGTGATTTATATAGGATAATGACTCCTACAGAGTGGGATTAAAATGAACAATGTACATTTTATTATTATTATTATTGCCTTTATTGTTGAAGAGTGAATGCAAAAACTATGGGAGATATCTTAAGGGTGTCTGGAAAGCCATTTCACAAAGATAACAACCAAAATTTAGGTACCTTTATGTACGTAAACCTGAGATTTGCTCTTCACCAGGTCATTGAGAAATGTGTGAGTTGAGAACGGGTGGGTTCTAATTTTTTTTACTACTGGTTCTGTGGGCGTGGCTTATTTTGTGGGCGTGGTTTGATGGTCATGTGACAATTCTTTAGGATTTAGCAGAGGTACGGGTCTACCAGGCTTTTAACTGCTTGCAGAGCTGTACCGGTCTACCCATTTGTTCTTAGAGTGTTCCGATCTACCCATTTGTTTTTGGAGGCACCGGTCTACCCATTTGGTTTTGGAGCGCACCAGTCTACCACCACACTGCCTTTTAATTCTGATCAGCTGTAGGGCAGCCTTTGAAGCCCTGCGGCAAGAGTTTAAACAGTTTTTTTCCTTCTAGCCGATCAGCTGGGACTCGGGAGGCAGTGAATAGATTGGGGGCAGGGCCAAATAAAAGGTAAAGATAACGCGGGGGGGAAGGGAGGGCCCAGCTCCTGAACAAAGAGAACCGGTTCGGTGATGTCATTTGTCACCACTACCGGCTCGTCCGAACCTGGCCAAACCGGGAGGAACCCACCACTGGTTGAGAAGGAATATTTATTGTACATTTGTGAATTTGGAGGAAACACAATAAAGGGAATAGATGTAATCATATTTTGAATGGATGTAACATTCAGGATTGTTGGCTGAATATGTTAAGAGCAGGATATACTTAGCAAGTGGTTTAACACCCAGCGGGGATTAGGACAAGGATGTGAGATATTCCCTTGGATGTTTAATGTGAAGAAATGTATAAAGGGATTCAAGTAGTGACTTTAGAAGGGTGTTGGCCAAGAGTGTGAACTTATGTGTACTTTTTTTATATGGGTGATGCCGTGTGGCTGTTTAAATGCCTAAATGATTTTCAAGGAATATTAGATAAATAGTATAAGCTGCCGAATCTAAAAATTGAAAGTATCAAAAATGGTTGGATTTGCCCAGGAAAATAAAATGGACTATTTATTGCAAGTTATACAGACGTAATGAAAAATTAAAGCAAGCAGATGAATTTGAATAACTTTGTAGAATATTTACTAAAAACGGGGAAATGTATGGCAGTATTGGAAGCATGGCCTTCTCCAATTCCAAGAGACACTTGTTCGGCAGGCTGAGGCAAAGAGGCAGTCCCAGAACCAGCAAAATTTGGGTGCTGAGCAGGGGACAGAATATATCTGCCCTCAGTGTGGAAGGGGTTGCCACTCTCAAATTGGCCTTTTTAGTCACACCAGATGCTGTTTTAGGATCTCTTTCCAGAGCACGATACCATAGTCTTTTGAGACTGAAGGATGCCAATGATTAGAAGACATACAACTGCTGGTACAAAGACAGTAGTAAAAGTAGTCCTCGATTTATGACCACAGTTGAACCTAAAATTTCTGTGGCTAAGTGAGACATTTGTTAAGTAAGCTTTGTCCCATTTTGCGACCTTTCTTGCCACAGTTGTTAAGTGAGTCACTGCAGTTGAAATGTTAGTAATATGGTTAGGGTTAATCTGGCTTCCTCGTTAACTTGGTTTGTAAGAAGGGCGCAAAAGGTGATCACATGATCCTGGGACACTGCAATCACCATAAATATGAGTCAGTTGATCACGTGACCATGGGGATGCTGCAACTGTCGTGTGCAAAACGGGTCATAAGTCACTTTTTCACTGCCGTTGTAACTTCGAACGATCACTAAGTCAACTGTTGTAAGTCGAAGACTACCTGAAAATGGTCTGTTGCACAGAATGAATATTTGTCAGAAGCCAACGTCAGGGGTGAAATGCTACTGGTTCAGACCGGTTTGACTGAACCGGTAGCGGTGGCGGCACATAGTTTGGAGAACCGGTAGCGGCGGCAGCACGAGGCTCCGCCCGGATGTCATTTCTTCCTGGTTTTAACCAGGAAGTAACCTGTTTTTGACCCTCTGCGTATGTGCAGAAGGCTTTGCTTATGCGCAGAGGGTCCAAGCGTGCATTTCCGAACAGGTAGGGAAGGTAAGTAGATTTCACCCTGGCCAATGTGTGTGTGTGTGTGTCACTGGTGGATTGCCCCCAGTTTGGATTGGTTCGTAAGAACCTGTAGTAAAACTGGCGGGAGGCCCCATCCACCACCCCGGATGTCGTCATCGGCGATCTGCGCATGTGCAGAAGCAAGGCGCGCACGTGTGCAAACGAAGCAAGTGCGCGCGTGCGCAATCCCGTTGCAAACCGGTAGTAAAGGTAAGTAGAACCCACCTCTGGTGTATGTGTGTGTGTGTATGTGTGTGCTGCTAACCATTTTGTGGTAAGAAAGGGAGAGTTGAATGTGTCAAGAGAGAGTTGAATCCATTTGGAATTTGGTTACTTAAGAATTAGATGTAATTAAACGAGAATGAATAGATGCTGAATGAGTGTGGGTTACAGTGAGGTAGTTTGGTCATACAGAGAATGAATCATAAAACAAATACATGCAGGCACAGTTAAGGGGAAGAATGAGAAGTAATTGGATGGTGTTAATGAAATGCTCAGAATAAGTGAATGAGAAGTTTAAAATCAAAACAAAGAAAGCGTTAGGAAAAAAAACAAAAACCAAAGAAAGTATACGAAACAGGATATGAGTGTACTCAAAACCAGAACGAAAAGGTATGCAGAAATTGCATAAATGGGGTTTGTGTAATCAGATTTAGCTAATATTTCCTCTTCTTCTTTATGAATTTTGCACATTTATATAGCCACCTATCTGAATAAAAGGGTCTATGGGTGGACTGCCAACACAATAACAGTTAAAAGCAGTATAATGATCTTAATTCACTGAAACGGGATTAAAAATAAGAACATTAAAAACCCAAGATTGCAAGAAAATACAAAGTAATCTAACATCATAAGCTTGCTGGCACCCACGGGATCCCCCAGGTTAATGAAATAACCACATTTTGGGTTAAAAGGATTTAAAGTTTAATATCTTTTAAAGTGCTTTCTCTTTCTCTCTCTCTCTCTCTCTCTCTCTCTCTCTCTCTCTCTCTCTCTCTCTCTCTCTCTCTCTCTCTCTCTCTCTCTCTTTCTTTCTCTGTCTCAATATTATTTGCCCCGAAAGAGAAATGTGGGATGGATATGAATATAAATCACATCCAGTGAGGAGGAATGTGTATATGTGGGTGCACCCGAAATCTTCCGTAGCAAAGAATTCTTAGCACCCATGACAAACTGGGTAACTCGGTTATTAAATTATCAACCCTAAATTACTAACCCATCGACATGGGAGGAGTCACAGGTGTTAAACCAGGCACCAGAAAAGTGCTTTCAAATGGACTTGAATTTGCAATTCATCTGTGGTAAAAAAGAAATGGAATCCTTAAAGAGGCGTGAGAGTGTGCATTCCTTACGAATAATTCCTTAGTAATCAGGCTAGCAACTGAGAGATTGTGAGTTCTAGTCTCACCTTGGACGCAAAGCCAGTTGGGTGACCTTGGATCGGTCTGTCTGTCTGTCTCTCTCTCAGTCCTAGGAAGAAGAAGCAAGAAATGGCAAACTAGTTTTGATATCTTGCAGGAACTTGTCCAGGCAGTCATCAGGAGTCAAAAAAACTTGATTTGAAGGGACTAAAAACAAACAAATAAACAAACAAGCACACCCATAAAGCTCTTTCTGAAAAAAATAATTCAAAGAGTTGAGCTTTGATACCTCAGTTCATGTTATTCAAGTAATCTTAGGGGTTTTGCTTTATGGATTATTTAATTGGATGGTTAATTGGTTCTTGGCAGAGGCTCAAATTTATGGGGCATCCACTGAATTTTGCAGCTTTCTGCAAACAGGCCCGTTGGCCGGGTTGGCACTGCCACTCAGCTGCTTGGCATTCTTCATACATAACTGGAATTCCTTGCCCCTTTGGACACCTTATGTCTCTTTCGCTCTCCTTCCCACCATCCCCCTCTCTCCGAGCTGGAGAGATTTCTGGGTTGCAGGGGTTAAAATCCAGCTGGGCAAAATGAGGACACCCAACTTGTTCAGCTGCTCTTGAGAATGAGGACGAAACCAATGGGAGAGGAGAAGGGGAAAAAAAAAAATCCAAAACGTAGTCTGCCAACTTTGTGGCTGCAGTAAATATTCTTAAATCCAGACAAGGCTTAATATGAGCTAGGGCTTTAACTCCAGAAATGTAGGACTTTTTAAAAAACATTTTCAGCCCGGGGTTAGAATTTAATTAGTTTTCAGCATCAGGAAGATTGAGGATGAGATGAGATCTGTAGCTGATTTTTCAGGCTAAATCTTGACCATCTTAGAAGGTTGGGTGGAGAATTCTGAGAGTTGAAGTCCACACATCTTAAAAGTTGCCACGGTTAGACAAAAGCCACAAGATTTTTTATTTCTCTCCCTCCCTCCCTCCCTCCCTCCCTCCCTCTCTCTCAAGTATTTTTGCTTCCCATAAAAGTTACTATCACAACAACCCTACAAGGTAGGAGAGGTCAGCCTGAGAGAAGCGAGCAGAAGATTGCTGAGTTCCTGAGCAGATTAGAGATTGAAGCTAGGTGATTTCTACCTCAATTCTTTCATCTTGTATTGGACTGGTTCAATAATTTTTAGGTTCATTTTTTTTCAATAATAATGTTTATTAAACTTTAAATATAAAAAGATAAAAAAAACTAAGAGAAATTAAGGAATATATAAAAAGTAAAAAAAATTATTGAAAAGTTCAGAGGAAAAAAATTTAAAAAGATAAGATTTTTTTTTTTTAAAAAAAGGTATAGAGGTAGGCCTTGATTTATGAGCAGACCATTTGTTCAACAAAGATTCAGAATTAAGAGTGGCTTTGGAAAAAGTAATTTATGTATGTCCTTGCATTGACAACTGTTACCATCCCCATGGTCTTGTGATTGCAGATTTCTTCTCATATATCTTAGCTATAAACCAGTGTTTCTCAACCTTGACACTTTGAAGATGGGTGGACTTCAACACCCAGAATTCCCCAGCCAGCTCTGCTTAATGGACAGCTCTGCTGGCTGGGGAATTCTGGGAGTTGAAGTCCTTCAAGTTGCCAAGGTTGAGAAACACTGCTATAAACTCTTATAAAGCCTCATCATTCAATCTTAATCAGCGAAAGCCCATTAAGATTTACCAGAAGTCACAAGATATATAACCCTAACATATATAACATACAGTATATAGCCCTAGTGATCAAATAAATCAGTTTCATAATCCTTTAGGTTTAATAGAATAATTTATCATATTCTCTAAAAATACAATAAAAATGATTTCTTCCCCTATTGTATCTCTTATCTATAAACAGATAAAGCCTCATCAGTCAAGAAAAATCCATTAAGAGCTACCAGAAACAGCAATTTATTAAAAATCTTAGCCTTTAATCCTTCAAATTGTATTCCACAAATTAATTTCTTATCATTTTCTCTTTGTCTCTTCTCAGAAACTGCTTTGCAAGTTTAACACATACCAGAAATAACATCTATATTTTAACAAAACAACTTCTTCCTCTCATATATTATCTATAAACAAATCATTGTCTTTGTCATTCAGTCCTGGTCAAGAGGAACCCATTAAAAGTTACTAGAAAGAATATCATAATTGTTGCCAAATATCCTGCCCACGTGTTGTGTGCTTAAGGAGTTTTCGTTGTGTCTTCTGACTGTTAGTTGGTGTTGATGGATGCACTGGGCTAAACTTCTGCTTGTCTGTCCTACATAGTGGCTATCACATACACTGTTGTAGATGACGCCAATTTTTCTTTCTGGGTCTTTTGGTTTACTTAAATCAAGGGTCAGCAACCTGCGGCTCTGGAGCCACATGTGGCTCTTTCACCCCTCTGCTGCGGCTCCCGGTCACTAAAAATACGCATCACAACCACCAATGTGTGACACCCGCCAGCACGCGATTTATTGAGCTTTTCAACCCCCGGTAGTCCAACCATGGATAAATCCAAGAAAAGAAAAGTTTCAGAAGAAAACAGAATGTTTAATTCAACTGCATATGCTAGTTTTGTGGCTGCTCAAGAAACAGTCAGGCACCGGAAGGGTTTTGTGGCTCCCGGTGTTTTCTTTTCTGTGGGAAATGGGTCCAAATGGCTCTTTGAGTGTTTAAAGTTGCAGACCCCTGACTTAAGTTATTTAGGACTAAGGGGAAACTAGGGAGAAATTTCCTGACAGAACAATTCATCAGTGGAATAATTTGCCTCCAGAAGTTGTGGGTGCTCCAACACTGGACATTTTTAAGAAGAGATTGATTGGACAATCATTTGTCTGAAATGACATAGGGTTTCTTTCTTGAGCAGCGGGTTACAGTAGAAGACCTCCAAGATCCCTTCCAACTCTTGATATATTGCTTTTCTGTTAGGAGGGCTTTAGTTGATTTGTGTGCTAGGTGTGGTTGTAATTGTTGGTTGTTTCTGAGATCTTTTTCATGATTAATTAATCTATGGCCTGCTTTGCAACTCAGCGGTCCTGCTTGCTCAGCCCAAGCTTCCAACGATAAAATCAATTAAAGATACGGGGAGAATTCACCTCCTTTGCTATTGAATTTGTTCTGTCGGGTATTTTAGATCAAGAGAAAGGGCTGCTGTGTTTTCAAGTTGCCTTTTTTGGTGTGATTGGTACCTCCCTGCCACCACCACCCAATCCCGGTCTCCTGGCTGATTCTACCCTGCTTCTTTAATTTCTTTGATTTCTTTTAACTGCTCCTCCGCCTCCATACCTAAAGCCCTTGAAAAATTCAGGAATTCCCCTATGCAAAGTTACTATCCAGCTTCACATGACATAATTGGGAAAAATTTCCTTTCCTTGCTCTATCCAGCTGGGCCAAGGATTAAACTTGGAGCATTTTGTGTGCAAACTATGAGTTGTATCCCCGAGCAATGTTGTAAAAGGTCCTGATTTTGAGGTGTGTGTGTGTGTGATCAATGCTTTGATTCATTCCCCCCTTTGCCTTTTGCATTGCCCGCTGTCTTCCCCCTTTCCCCAAATTATGGCCTGTCAGCTGCTGTTGCTGGCCTTAGATCAGGCAGCTGTTAGAAGGGACATTCCAGCAAAGGATTGTGGGAGCAGCTGGCCAGCCTCACAGACAAACACACACACATACACACACACACATCCTACAACACTCTTCCCAAACTATGGATTAAGGCACAGTGAAGGGCGAGTGAGCATACTTCCTGAATAATGTGTGTGAGACTTCCTGGGAAACTGTGTGTGTGTATTCTTGTCTCTGCGGCAGAGGTGGGTTTCAGCAGGTTCTGACCAGTTTTGGAGAACCGGTACCGGAAATTTTGAGTAGTTCAGAGAACCGATAAATACCACCTCTGACTGGCCCCGCCCCCATCTATTCTCTGCCTCCCGAGTCCCAGCTGATTGGGAGGAAATGGGGATTTTGCAATAACCTTCCCCTGGAGTGGGGAGGGAATGGAGATTTTACAGTATCTTTCCTCTGGAGTGGGGTGGAAATGGAGATTTTACAGTATCTTTCCCCTGCCACGCCCACCAAGCCATGCCACGTCACACCCACCAAGCCACACCCACAGAAAGAGTAGTAAAAAAATTTGAAACCCACCACTGCTCTGCAGGGACACTGCATCAAGGACTGTGGAGATTGGATATGGTCTATGGGCAAAGCATGTTTGCAGGCAGAGGTGGAATTTACTTACCTTCCCTACCGGTTCACAGATGTGAGCATGTGTACATACGCAGTGCTCACGCATTACATCCAGGTGGGTGGGTGGAGCCTCCTGCAGTCACCACTACCGGTTTGTCTGAACCGGACAGAACTGGCTGAATCCCACCTCTGTTTACACGGCTTTATAAGGAAGTCTTTGCCAACCTAATGCCTTCCAGATGTGTTATGTTTGTTTGTTTGCCTAATGCCACCATTATTTCTACAAATAACTCAAGTGGTGAGTATATTCAATAGACCTTCCTCCTCCTCCTGTTTCCCCCACAACAACAATCCTGTGAGATGGGTTAGGCTGGGAGAGAATGACTGGCTCAAGGTCGCCCAGCTGGCTTTCATGGCTAAGGCAGGACTTGAACTCATGGCCTCCTGCTTTCTAGTCTGTGTCTTAACCACTAGACCAAACTTGTGGATGAATGATGTTGGAAATCTAGGTGGTGATTTGTGGGGGGGGGGAGGGGAAATTAGGGAAGATCTAAATTTGCTTTGGATTGGAGTGGAGTAGGTAGGTAGGTAGGTAGGTAGGAGGGATGAATTGATGGATGGATGGAAGGATGTAGAGATGGATAGATAGATGGATAGATAGATAGACAGACAGATGAATAGATAGGTAGGTACACTGTTTCCCCCAAAATAAGACATCCACTGATAATAAGCCCAAATGGCAATAAGGCCAAGCGCTTATTTCAGGGTTCAAAAAAATATAAGACAGGGTCTTATTTTCAGGGAAACACGGGTAGGTAGGTAGATAGCAGGGGTGAGTTCTACTTATCGTTACTATGGGTTCGCAATGGGATTGCGCAGATCGCAAATGACGACATCTGGAGTGGTGGGTGGAGCCTCCCACCGGTTTTACTACCGGTTCTTGTGAACCAGTCCGATCCGGGAGCAACCCACTACAGGTAGGTAGGTAGGTAGGTAGGTAGGTAAGTAGGTGGATAGGTAAATAGGTAGATAAGTAGATAGGTAGATAGGTAGATGGTAGGTAGGTAGGTAGGTAGGTAGGTAGGTAGGTAGGTAGGTAGGTAGGTAGATAGATAGATAGATAGATAGATAGATAGATAGATAGATAGATAGATAGATAAATAGATGAGATAGATACCAGCGCAATGTTTAGTTCTGGTTCTTAAGCAGTCTAAATTGATAACAATATCCATAGTGCTGAGGAATATGGGAACTGGACCTCTGCAAGGAGTTATGCTGAACTTGAGACCTGGATGTTGTAACTGTATGACAGTCCAAGTCATCTATTTATTTATTTATTAGATTTTTATCCCACCTTTATTATTTTTATAAACAACTCAAGGTGGAGAACATACTGGATGGACATAATATAAGGGAGTCTTCGCTTTGCAATCCCATTGGGATCAGAATTTCCGTTGCTAAGCAAGGCAGCACTTAAGCTAGAGTCACCGCCCGACTTAAACCATTTTTTGCCATGGTTGTTAAAACAAATGACTGCATTCGTTCAGTGAATCGTGCATTGGTTAAGCCAGAGGTCTTCAAACTTGGCAGCTTTAAGACTTGTGGACTTCAACTCCCAGAATTCTGGGAGTTGAAGTCCACAAGTCTTAAAGCTGCCAAGTTTGAAGACCTCTGCGTTAAGCAAATGTGGCTTCCTCATTGACTTTTGTTTGTTGGAAGCCAGCTGGAAAGGTTGCAAATGGTGATCACCTAACTCCAGAATGCTGCAATTGTTATAAATACATGTCAGTTGCCAAATGCCCAAAGTTTGATCATGTTGCTGCTACAATGTTGTAGGTGTGAGGACTGGTCATAAATCACTTTTTTCAGTGCCGTTGTAACCATTTCAGGCAGTTGTGAAATGGTTATAAGTTGAGGACTACCATCATAGGAACCAGAACCAGCTGTGTTACTGACTCAACTATGGCCTATTGCAAATCAATATGAACCAGATAAAAGTCAATCAAACTAATGACATGTGTTGGCTGTGACTCATTTATTGCTTTTAATGGGGTTTAAAGTCAGGTTAATATTACCAAAAGGCACACTTGTCCAAATGTGGGAACTCTAAAAGCAGGGGTTCTGACAGGTACTGGAGAGCCAGTAGCTGAAATTTTGAGTAGTTCGGAGAACAGGCAAACACCACTCTGGCTGGTCCCAGATTGGAGTGGGAGTGGAGATTTTGCAGTATCCTTCCCCCAGAAGTGGAGAGGGAATGGGGATTTTGCAATATCCTTTTTTTTTTTTGTGCTTTAATTTATATCCTTCCCCTGGAGTGGGGTGGAAATGGAGATTTTGTAATATCCTTCCCCTGCCACACCCACCAAGCCATGCCCACCAAGCCGCGCCCAAAGAACCGTTAGTAAAAAAATTTGAATTTCACCGTTGCCTAAAAGTGTCTCATCTTAACATCCTAGCTCTTTTATTTAAAAATAGATTAATAGATGAAAATGTTATAGATTGTTTTTTTAAACGATAACCTTACAAACAGCGGTTGTAACTACAGGCAGTTGCTAAACAAATGGTTGTAAGTCGAGGAGTACCTGTACTCCTTTCTTGCCCTGTTTACCTCACGAGAATAACCCTGTGAGGTGAGTTGGGCTAAGAGAGAGTGACTGACCTTATTGCAAATGTTTTCCTCTCAAGCAGTGGATGGAAACTAATCAAGGAGAGAAGCAACCTAGAACTAAGGAGAAATTTCCTGACATTTAGAACAATTGAGCAGTAAAACAACTTGCCTCCAGAAGTTGTGGGTGCTCCATCATCGGAGGTTTTTAAGAAGAGATTGGACAGCCATTTATCTGAAATGATAGGTTTCCTTCTTGTGCAAAGGGTTAGACTAGAAGACCTCCATGGTCCCTTCCGACTCTGTTATTCCATTACACTCATTTCCAATATATTTGGGGATAGCGTGAATGAATTTCCAAAGACTGTAAAGGATTATAGTTGACCTGGATCAACATATTGATGAACTTGGCTAAAACAAAAAGTGAAAGAGAAACAGATATTGAATTGAGAGTCTAGGCCCGTGATGGCAAATCTATGGCACGCGTGCCGGCCAGCTGATTTTCGGGCCTTCTGGGCCCACCAGAAGTAGGGAAACAGGCTGTTTCCTTCCTCCGGAGGGCCTCAGGGTGGTGGTGGGGAAGGCCCGTTTTTCTTTCTCCCCAGCCTCCAGAGCCTTTCTAGGAGTCTGGGGAGGGCAAAAACGGCCTCCCCCACCGGAGGCCCTCCGGAGGCCGGAAATGGCCTGTTTGGCAAATGGGCTATTTCTGGCCTCTGGAGGGTCTCCGGAGGGCCTCCATGTGGGCTGGGGAAGACCGTTTTTACATTTTACAACCATCATGACATACAATCATAAGAGCCATGGTGGCGCAGTGGTTAGAATACAGTAGTGCAGGCTAACTCTGCTCGCTGCCAAGAGTTCAATTCTGACCAGCTCAAAGTTGACTCAACCTTCCATCCTTCCGAGGTCGGTAAAATGAGGACCTGGATTGTTGGGGGCAATTGGTTGACTTTGTAAACCACTTAGAGAGGGCTGTAAAGCACTGTGAAGCAGTATATAAGACTAAGGGCTATTGCTATTGTTAATCGGCAGGCTCCATTATCATTGCATGTTTAGAATTACATGTATTTATTGCTCTGAAGAAATCCGAGGTGGGACATGCTGTGCAAGAAATGTTCTTCCTGGGTCAAGAAGATGTGACCCTCCAGGTATCACAGAACTCCAACCTCCAGAAGCCCCAGCCATCCAGTCTGGCTGATGGTGTGACATGCTGGAAGTTCTCCGGAAAATCACTGAGTCTTATCGTGGTTTAAAATTTTCCCCTTTCAAAACCCCTTTTTCACGGAACAGTGCTGAGCTTTGCATTGAGACTGTGTTCACGAAGGGCTCTAAGCCACAATGAGGTTTTTTGCTTGGTTTGGGTTTAACATAATGACATATTTATATGGGTAGATTTGCATGTAAGACAAAGCCAAAAGTAAACAAACAAACTCCACCTTGATTTACCACTCATCCTATCTTCTTCTGCACTTTCTCTTTTTATGCTTGCTTTGTCTTATTTTTAATTTGAGGAATGACATCACTGAAAAAAAAAATCCGTGCCTGGAATTCCAGGATGAACGCCAGGGGAGGAGAGCTTGACTATCTATTGCATATGTTTGTATTTCTATTCTTAGTTGTGAGTAATAATTGATGACACTTGCTTCACTGCAGTAGCTGGGCTGTAATTCTGATGAGCCGGGCAGCTTAAATGTCTAATAGTGCCTGGTAAATTGAATCTCCATATTCAGAGGCACTACAGGTCGTCTTAGGACTACAATAGGGACTGTAATTTTGGTCATAAGTCATTGTGGTTGTAATTGGAGGCACCATGTGACCAGACTCGATTTTATGGCCGCTTTTATGATGTTCATTAAGTGTATCATTACAGTCGCTGAGCAACTGCTACGTGGCTGTTATGTGAAGTACCTGGTCACAGGCGTGAGCTCATTTTATCCAAAGGGCATTTTTTGTGAGAAAACAGCTGTAAATTGTAATAGTGATTTCAGTTTAACAGAATAACAGAGTTGGAAGGGACTTTGTAGATCATTTAGTCCTGTGATGACGAACCTATGGCACGCATGCCCAAAGTGGCATGTGAAGCCATGTTGCCTGGCACGCGTGGCCTTGCCTGTTTGTCTTCTGGGTTTCTGGCACGCATGCGCGCACAACTATCAGCTGTCCTTTCCGCGTATGGCAGTGCCAAAAACTGGCGTGCACATGCCAGCTGATTGTCGGGTGCACATGCGCGCCAAAACCCGGAAGTTTGGCTTTTCAGGAGCGCAGCCCCGACGAGCGCGCACGCACGCACAACATTTCTGCACAAGTGCCAAAAATGTTCGCCATCACTGCTCTAGGATTAGCATTATGGATTGTATACAGCTAGTCCTCAATTTACAACAGTTCATTTAATCAGCATTTGAAGTTACAATGGCATTGAAAAAAGTGACTTATATCCATTTTTCACATTTACAAACATTGCAGCATCCTCATGGTCACATGATCAAAATTTGTACACTTGGCAATTTATATTTATGACGGTGGCAGTGTCCTGGGGTCAAATGATCCCCTTTTATGACAGTCTGACAAGCAAAGTCAATGGGGAAATCAGATTCACCTAACAACCATGTGACTAATTTAACAGCTACAGTGATTCACTTAACAATTGTGGCAAGAAAGGTCATAAAATGGAGCAAAATTCACTTGACAACTGTCTTGCTTAGCAGCAGAAATTTTGGACTTAATTGTGGACGTAATTTGAGGACTACCTGTATGACTACAAGGTGCTCTGTAGTTAACATGAGTCTGCCTGCTTCATTCCTAATAAATAAGATCATGGTTTCACTCTACTTGAGCTTATTTCACCAATATTTAACTGAAACTTAACTGAAACAACCAAGTTATTTTTTAATCAATCCCATGACTGGCTCTTTTATTTACAGGGTGGATTTTCCCAGAAGCAAAGTGTATGAGGAGCCACAGATTTGGCTTGTAGCCCTCTTTGTCCGCAATGATTATGTGTTTTAACGCTGCTGGTGTGTCACTTCCAGTCCCTTCTGGCTGGAATCTAGGAAAATAAAGACAATAGCAGCATGTGAGTGATTTCCTTGCCTGGAACGTGTGGTATTCATTAGAACCGATCAAGGGCTTGAACTAGGAAATGAATAAGGCTGCTAAATCAGGTTGAAATCACTCACCATCAAGCTGAGTGATGGAGGAAAAGACCCACATAAGGTTATGAACATAGAATAATAGATTTGGAAGAGACCTGTGAGGACTTCTAGTCCAATCCCCTACTCGAGCAGGAGACCCTATACCCATGATGGCGAACCTATGGCACGCGTGCCACAGGTGGCACGTGGAGCCATATCTGTGGGCACGCGAGTGTTGCGCTAGCTCAGCTCCAGCGTGCATGCGCACACTAGCCAGATGATTTTTGGGCCTTCCGGGCCCAGTAGAAGTCAGGAAACGGGCTGTTTCCTGCCTCTGGAGGGCCTCCGGGGGATGGGGAAGGCCGTTTTTGCCTTCCCCAGGCTCCTAGAAAGCCTCTGGAACCTGGGGAGGGTGAAAAACGGGCCTTCTGGTCCCACTGGAAGTCAGGAAATGGGCCATTTCCGGCCTCCAGAGGGCCTCTGGGGTGGTGGGGAAGGCCGTTTTCACCCTCCCCAGGCTCCTAGAAAGCCTCTGGAGACTGGGTAGGGCAAAAGATGGGCCTACTGGGCCCACCATGCCACCGCGTGCCAAAAGTGGGAGTCACGTGGGGGGGGGCGCGTGCATGCATGGGGGGCAGGGCACATTGAATTATGGGTGTGGGCATGCACGTCCGCGATCCCCCCCACACTCCCCCCGCTTTTGGCACGTGATGGCAAAAAGGTTAACCATCACTGGCCTATACCATTTCAGACAAATGATTGTCCAGTCTCTTTTTTTTGAAAGCCTCCAATGATGAAGCACCCACAA
The DNA here is from genome assembly GCF_059756535.1 of Pantherophis guttatus. NCBI lineage: Eukaryota > Metazoa > Chordata > Lepidosauria > Squamata > Colubridae > Pantherophis > Pantherophis guttatus. Next base: position 254,384,503 of record NC_142064.1, on the reverse strand, counting down.
CTTCTGAAGGCAAAGCCGTTCCATTGGTTTATTGTTCTAACTGTCAGGAAATTTCTCCTTCGTTCTAGCTTGCTTCTCTCCTTGGTTAGTTTCCATCCATTGTTTCTCATCTTGCCTTTTGGTGCTTTGAAAAATAGTTTGACTCCCTCGTCTTTGTAGGAGCCCCTCAAATATTGGAACGCTGTGGTCATGTCTCCTTTGGTCCTTTTCATTAGACTATCCAATTCCTGTAACCGTCCTTCGTTAATTGCTTCTTCGTTAGCTGCTTCATTAACTCCTTCTTTCTTCAACTTTTTCAACAGGCATGAAAGTTCAGTTATCGATGTAACCAGCCTACTGGTCAGAGGCAGGATGCTTTGGTTTTTGCTCCTGATCTCCATGGGGACATCGGAATTGGAAGAGCACTTCGATCCAGGTAAGAAGCAGAAGCCGAAGAGAGAAAAGGGCAGAGGTTCAAAACAGCTGGCTGGCATCAGGGTTCAACTCTGATTTCAGTTGTAGGAGAAGCAAGTGAATTAAGTCCCTCAAATCCACATATCCTGGATTTACCAGAAGAGCCCTTCGTGCACACAAACACTGCACAGTTTGGGGAAAGGATGAACTCCTCAAATCTGGGAAGTTAGCGGGAGGAGGAACTTCAGCCCAGCTTCCCTCATAGGTGAGGGAAAATAGGAGGAGGAGAGCTCTGTGTGCTGCTTTGAGCTCCTGAGTGAAAGACAAAATATCAATCAAATAAGTATATTCCACAATGATCCCAGCTATTTGCATGAAAAGTAGCCAGTGGTTAATGAGAATGATTTTTTTTTTGGGTAAAGTTTTTATTTATATTTTTGAATGTACCTCAATATCAATACATGAACAGTGAGGCATCTGGGTGTCATTCATTTGGGCATCCCCAAACCGGCAGAGCGGCAAGAGGTAAGATCTTTTTCTTTTGGGAGCTTCTGTTTCATCGTTTTCAGAAGCTCACGAAAGAAACGCCACGGAGATCTGACCTGGGGCGTGCCAGCAGCGAGGGCTCTACGTGCCACCTCTGGCATGCATGCCATAGGTTCACCATCATGGTCTGACAGTATCTATCCAGAGGAAGCCGCCTTCTGAATTTTAGTTTGCAGCTGATATATATACATATGTCAGTCTATGTGTGTGTTTAAGTATGTGTGTATTTAAGTATGTGTGGGTGCCTATATATACACATAAATACACACACACACACATACATACACACACATATACACATACATACATATATATATATATATATACATATATAGATTAATCACTGTCCATTTTGAATACGTAGCGGAAAGAGGAGAGCTCACAAGGTTGATGCTATAGGGAACAAAACTGTGGCTGAATCTGGATGTTCTGCATCAGATGCCACGAAGCCTCCTCCTCCCAGAAGGTTAAGAAGGGAAACAGGGCGTGAAGAAGGCGTGTAGCACGAATGCTGTGCCTGGAGACAACTGAAGCAACATCCTTGCTGAAGCTAAGATGGACTGATGGGATCGATACCCAGGATAAGAGACCCCAGGAATGTTCAAAACATTCCGTCACGGAACAGTCTGACCTTGGAACAGGTTGCCCTTCTCAGTGTTCCAGAACCCTTGGAATGGCCTGTTCCCTGTTTGGAGTATTCCGTGATGGAATGTTTTGCAGGCCCCTCGAAGACGTCCTCCAGCCCATTAAAGTGTCATGAAGGGGAAAGGAAACGAGGTTCCAATTGGGGTGTTTGCTCTCCCATAAACATTCCATGGGACACACTGAGTACTGTTGTGGCCTGATGTGTCAAGTGGAAACAAAGTGGTCAGTTGATCACGATCCAGAGCTGCTCCTGCCTGGAATATTTCACATTCCTCTGAGATTTTTATTTTTATTTTGGCTGTTATTTTCTCAGGCTGACAAGTAGTGGCAGAGCATCACATATGTGCACCGCTACAGGAGAAGAGAACTGAGAGTCCTGTTTCCAATCTTGGAAACAGAACCCTCTGTAGGCCCAAGTAATCAAGCAACCTAGAACTAAGAAGTAACTTTCTAACAAGGAGGACAATTAACCAGTGAAACAGATTGCCTTCAGACGTTGTGGGTGCTTTATCACTGGAGGCTTTTCAGACTGGACAGCCACTTGTCTGAAATGGTGTAGGGCAGTGTTGGCGAACCTTTTCGGCACCGCGTGCCGGAAAAGCAGCCGCACATTGCGCATGCGTGCACCGGGAAGATGATCTTCTGATTTCCGGCACACCACCTGGACTTCCGGTTTGTGGTGTGCATCACGTGCGAAGACCAGCTAGCCAGTGTGCATGTGCGTGCCAGAAACTGGAAAAATGTCAATGAAGTGCCCCCCCAGCCCACCACCAAGAATAAGCCAGCGCAGCCTCCCCTCACCAATTCTGCCGAGTGTGACCTCTTCCCGGCCGGGGCACCTCTTACCCCGGCGCCGTACAGATGTTCCTCCCTGCCAGAGCGGGCGTCTTGCATGGCCCGAGCCCTCCAGCCTGCGGCACTGACACGCATCTGCAGTCTGGAACACCTAGGTGGCTCAGGGGCAGCAGGGCAGCGTTTGCTTGCTGGGTGGCTGCTGCGGCTGCTGCTCTTCTGCAGTGGCGGGGCTGCACAGGAGCTGAGCTGCAGGGTGAGGGGCAGGAGCGACCGGCCAGCCTCTGCAGCCACTCCCCCACCGGCAAGCCGGGCCCTCCACAGTATCTCCATTCATGAGGAGCTGCGCTCTCCTCCAGCCCTCCTGGGGCACCTCGCCTCCCTGACAACGGTTCCTCCTCCTCCAGCATCCCGGCCAGAAGTGGCAGCGCTAGAACTGCCGCCGTCCCCTCGCTTCTGGTGGTGGCAGGAGCAGCGGGCAGGGTGGCTGGCCACTCCGCCACCAAATACTGCCCTGCTGTCCCATGCACCCGAGCTGGCCAGGCGTTCTGGACATGTGTTGGTGCTGCGGGCTGGCGGACTCGGGCCACGCAAGAAGCCTGCTTGGGCGGGGAGGGAGGGAAGCCCCAGCCCACCCATCCTGGCCAACACCTCTGCTCCCCCAGGAAGCAACCACCGGGATCCCCTCTCTGTGTCTTTGGACACGCTAGCCATCGCCTGTTGCTCTTCTGGGCTTCGGTGTGCTGGCCATCTGGTTTTCGCATGTGCATGCGTGCCAGAAACCAGAATACCATGCGCACCAGGCGGCTGCTCTTCCAGTTTTCGGCACTCCTGTGCATGGGAAGATCAGCTGGCTGGCATGCCGGAAACCGGAAGAGCAACGGGCGATGGCTCGCGTGCCCAGAGAGATGGCTCTGTGTGCCACTTCCGGCACTCGTGCCATAGGTTCACCATCACGGGTGTAGGGTCTCCTGCTTCAGCAGGGAGTTGGACTAGGAGTCCTCCAAGGTCCCTTCCAACTCTCTTATTCTGTATTCTGTCTCTGTTGAGGAAGAGAGCAAAATCCATCAGTGAATAATGTGTTTGACAACAGAGCTTTGTCTTTTCTTCTGTACTGAATGCTACCACCAAACAATTTCAATATTTTTTTTTGCAATTTTTTTTTAAAAACACACAAATAAACATACAATGCATCTTTTTGGAACAGAGCATTGATCCGGTCATAAATTTGTTCAACTTTTTGTTCACCTTTAACAAAATTTTATATATTCTATTTTTGCCATAATACTTATCACATATCTCAACTATTCCCATCTTATAGAAAGCTAACTCATATTAACTTGATCAAAGCAATTGCCCTTCTATTAATCCACCTTAAATCTTAATTCAATTAATACCTCATAATCAGGGTGGATAAAAATCAATTATTTTTTTAAAAAAATCAAAAAAATCAGATTTTTTTGATTTAAATTGGATTTTTTTATTATCAAATTTAAATTTTAATAAAATGCTTTTGAAGTAAAAATCTATCTAAAGATACTCTTCTATTTAAGATACATTAATAATTTAGTTTATTCAGCATGAAATGGAGCTTAGTTACGTAGCATGAGGCTGTATATTCTGTAATATTGGGACTGTTGGCGAATCAACAGCAGGTCAGAGGAGGAGCCGCTGCGGGACAGAGATGACAGTTGTTCTTTAAAAATTATGATTTAAATCGAGTTGATTTAAATTAAGCCTTTTTACTAGTGATTTAAATCGACTTGATTTAAATCAAATCCACCCTACTCATAATACATTTCACAATTCTTACCCTAAATGACAATACAGTTCAAACATGTTTATATTTCTAAATCTTGTTTCCATTTCTAAAACTTAATATTCATTAAATCTTTATTTAATTATTACTTCCTCAAATTTAAGTCTTATCTCTAATCTTGAAACTATACCAATTTGACATTTAAACAGAGTTCTTAGTTCAAATAACACAATGTAATACAATTCATAATTATTTCCCTAAATTCTGTCTATTTAACAATACCATTCATATCAAAACCAGTTATTTAGTAAATCATAATCCTATATCAATTTCAATTTTATTCTGGAGTCACTCTGGTTTTTTTTCCCTCAGGTGTTTTTCAATTTACCTTTTGAGCTGAATTCCAAAAAGCTTCCAGCATTTGATACTGGAGGGGAATCTTGAAAGAATCCAATTTAACTTCTGAGTCATGCTGTTGTTTATTGAATCAATTAAATTACCTTTTGGATTTTTTATATTTCGATTCAAATTTCTGTTGAAAATCACTCAACTGGTGGCCTCCCTCTTCTTGTATGTGAAATTAGAGTGCCTCCTAGTGGAAAATACAGAAACATCAGAATCTTTGAAAGGAACCAGTTAGTTAGCTGACTCCATCTGACTCTCTGCTTGGTATATGAATGTGGGTTAATACAATGCCAGACATATAAAGCAAAATAAATATATTTTAAAAAAAATACAATGCCAGACAGATGTCCCGCCTAGCTTCTCTTTGAACGTGATCAAAATTCAGAGGTTTGGTAACTGACTCATATTTATGACGGTTGCAGTGTGCAGAGGGTCATATGATCCCCTTTTGCGACCACCTGACAATCAAACCCAATGGGGAAAATCAGTTTCATTTAACAACCGTGTTACAAATTTACCAACTGCAGTGATTCACTTAATGACGGTGGCAAGAAAAGTCGTAAAGTGGAGCAAAACTCTTTCACTTAGCAGCAGAAATTTTGGGCTCAATTGTGTTCGTGCGTTGAGGACTCACTTCATAAGTCGCCTTGCTTAGCAACTGAAAATTGTAGTATCAATTGTGGCCGAGGAGTACCTGGAATGTTTTTCAACCTTGGCAACTTCTTAGTCCAAGATTTATCAAGAAATGCCTCTTGGTAATATTAACTTGGCTTTAAACCCTGTTATAAGCAGAACAGAATACCAGAGTTGGAAGAGACCTAGGAGGTCTTCTAGTCCAACCCCCTGCTCAGGCAGGAAACCCATATACCATTTGAGACAAACGGTTGTCCAACATCTTCTTAAAAACTTCCAGTGTTGGAGCATTCACAACTTCTGGAGGCAAATTGTTCCACTGATTAATTGTTCTCACTGTCATGAAATTTCTTCTTAGTTCTGGGTTGCATCTCTCCTTGATTAGTTTCCACCCATTGCTTCTTGTCCTACCCTCAGGTGCTTTGGAGAATAGCTTGACTCCCTTTTCTTTGTGGCAGCCCCTGAGATATTGGAACACTGCTATCATGTCTCCCCTAGTCCTTCTTTTCATTAAACTAGACCAGGGGTCAGCAACCCGTGGCTCTGGAGCCACATGTGGCTCTTTCATCCCTCTACTGCGGCTCCCTGTTACCGATTGGCTCCACAATTGATAGGGCTTTTGGTTAGGACAGGTAGAGGAAAAAGGACATCGTGCTAGGAGGAGACTTTATGATGGGGGAACCAGACTTCTGGTTGGCTCCAGAATTTAACGGGGGGCTTCCAGTTAGGACCTTTGTGGCTCTTTGAGTGTTTAAGGTTGCCAACCCCTGAACTAGCCATATCCAATTATAGCAACCGTTCTTTATATGTTTTAGCCTCCAGTCCCCTAATCATCTTTGTTGCTCTTCTCTGCACTCTTTCTAGAGTCTCCACATCTTTTTTACATGGTGGCAACCAAAACTGGAAGCAGTAGTCCAAGTGTGGCCTTTATAAAGTGGTATTAACACTTCATGTGACCTTGATTCTATCCCTCTGTTTATGCAAACCAGAACTGTGTTGGCTTTTTTTGGCAGCTGCTGCACACTGCTGGCTCATAGTTAAGTGGTTGTCCTCTAGGACTCCAAGATCCCTCTCACAGTTACTACTATTGAGCCAGATACCACTTATTTTACACTTGTGCTTTGTCTTGTCTAAATGCAACAAATGAGTCAGACCCAATATATGCCGTTAGTTTTATTGATTTTCTTCTGGCTCTTAATTCATTGCATTAGGTCATAGTTGAACCAGTAACATACCTGATTCCTATGCTGGTAGTCCTCAACTTATCTCCATTCATTTAGCAACTGTCTGAAGTTACAACAGTACTGAATAAAGTGACTTAGGACTGATTCTCACACTTACAACCATCGCAGCATCCCCACGGTCACGTGATAAAAATTTGAATACTTGGCAACAATATTTACAGTGGTTGCAGCATGCTGGAGTCATGCGGTTTTGCCATTTCCAACCATCCTAGTTGGCTTCCAACAAGCAAAGTCAACTCACTTAATAATCGCCTTGCTTAGCAATGGAAATTCTAATCCTAATTGTGGCCGTAAATCAAGGATTATCTGTAGGTGTGTATCTGGGGACTTGCATTCGCTAACAGAGAATATTTTTCAGCCTTTCATGTTTTTCCTTCAACAGCTAAGTGTCGGTATGCGCTTGGTATGCAGGATCGCACCATTCCAGATGAAGCTCTTTCAGCCTCAAGTTCATGGCATGATTCAACGGCGGCAAAACACAGCAGGTGAGGAAGGAATCCGCTGCTTAATTTGCATGACGTAATTGATTCACACATTTGTTTATCGATGCATACTTACTCAGAGCTCTGTCCGTTAAGATGCAAGTTCTGGAAATCCCCGTTTGGCATGTACACATATTCAAATGTACCGTGTCTTAGGAACTGGGCCCTTATTTACATTTAAAACATTAAGTTGGATTGGTGCCCAGTATAAAAATGTCTGCAGTTTGAATGATTTGCATAAATGCCTCTAAGGTACATACCTGCTGTTGTAATCTGTTTACTTGCATTGGTAGATATTGGCAACTGGATAGAAGTCTTATGATTTCTCACATATAGTTTCTAGGCCAGATTCGTTTTCATATGATGTTTGTGTGTCTATATTTTTCTTGACTGTATACCGCCTTGAGTCCTACGGGAAAAAGGCGGTATAGAAATATAATAAATAAATAAATAAATAAATAAATAAATTTATGAAACTTAAAGTATCCGTTGTGCGAATCAATTTATAAAGGATAACCGCAACGTCCCTTGACATGTCAAGGAATCAACAAAGATTTCTTTTTTTTTTTAAATCAGTGATCTATCAGATTTGCTGATTGGGGAGAACTAGCTAATATCAACAGTATCCATAACAATCCACAGGAATGTTTAATACGTCTATTTGTAGATCAGGATGCCATTGGGCAAAAGACACAATGATGTAAATTACAGAAATTTTATTTATTTATTCATTTAAAAAGTATGTATGACTGCCCAACTCAATCACAGTGACCCTGGTGGCTAACAGAAGAAACACCCCAAATACAAAATCCAATAACACCCCAACCCCACCAGCAACAGCAATGAAACAAACCGTAATTGATTCGCTCTGTATCACCCTGAGATCTCCAGGCCTGCTGGCCAAACCATGTCAAAATATACTGTATCATGATGGGGCCAATCTTATTTCTACAGGGATAATGTTCCAGAGAGAGGGAGCCACCACAGAAAAGGCCCCTTTTATTTTTGGTCTCACTAGATGGACCTTTTTAAGAGAGGGAGTCTACAACATACCCTGCCTCCCTACTCTGGTGCGTCACACTGATGTAACAGGGAAATGACAGTCCTTCAAGCAGTTCAGATTGTGTTAAGATGTCCGGGCCAAGTAAGGAGTCATATCATTTGTGCAATAATGTCATGATTCATGAGCCAACATTCCCCCTATTCCCCAGAGGCTCATGGCAAGCATTCTAAAAAAACCAAACGAAGTTCAAAATGAACTGGATGTGTTAAAGAAGAAGTCTGCCCTACCCACTTTAAAAATAACTCCTGACTCCTTAGGTTAGTGTAGTGTTTCTCAACCTTGGCAACTTTAAGATGTGTGAACTTCAACTCCTAGAATTTGGGATCAAACTAAAATAAGGCACCCGACTAGAAACCAGGTGTTGTGGTCCGTCAGCAGCCTGCAGACCTGGCAGTGGAGTTGGACAGTGAGGAGGCTGGGGAGGACAATGGGCCAGTCCTGGAGTCAGGGGAAGGCCCGGATGAGGGCTCTGCGTCGGAGGCAGAGATGGGGCCAGGGCCATCTGGGAGTGATGTGTGGACTCCGGAGCCTCCAGAGGCTGACAGTAGAGAGGCAGAGGAACAGGAGGAGCCTGTTCCTAGTGCACACATGAGAAGAGCTGCCAGAAGGCAAGAACAGCTAAAGCAAAAAGGGCGACTCGGGAGTAGGGCCAAGAGATGATTGGCCCCTCCCATAAGGCTTAAAAGACCAACAATGGCTCTTGGGCTCCTTGTTGGAAAATAATGTTGATAGACTTGTCTCTTGTCGGCGTCTCCTGCTTCTGAACTTTTGCCAAGAAAAGCCTTTGGCAGGTTGCCAAAGTAGACCAAGGTTGGTGATAAGGCCGAAGAACTGTGTTATGAAGAATTTGTTTTGATTTAGTTTGGACTACGCTGAGAATGAGTTAATTCTCAGCTGTTCTAATAAAATCTGTTTGTTTAGAACTGATTGCGTCTGATAATACCTACTTGGGCCTAGGTCACAACACCAGGAGACGTGAGTTCTAGTCCTGCCTCAGGCATGAATGCCGGCTGGGTGACTTTGGGACAGTCTCTCCCTTTCAGCCCAATTCATGAATGAGTCGTCTACATCTTAGCTATTTTGAGATATTACAAAAATAATAAAGGTAGGATAAAAATAAATAAATAAAATGAGCTCTGTGATACGGGCAGTCCAAAAGGCTTATTTCACATCTCCCTTCTTGTTGTCCAGGCTGGGCCTGAGTGAGGGCGATGGAGCTTGGTGCCCTGCAGGACCCGTCTATCCCAATGATGCAGAGTACCTGGAGATAGACCTGCGCCGGCTGCATTTCCTAACCTTGGTGGGGACGCAGGGCCGCCACGCAGGTGGCCACGGCAAGGAATTTGCTCGGTCTTATCGGCTCCATTACAAGCGGGATGGCCATCACTGGATGCCTTGGCACGACCGGTGGGGCAATGAGGTAAATAGGGAGCTTTATAACTTCTTCTCTAAGGTGGGATAACATGGAAACAGGTCATTTTGTGGAGAATGCAACTGTGTCTAATCCATTGTTTCTCAACCTTGGCACCTTCAAAATGCATGGACTTCAACTCCCAGTATTCCCCAAGCTGTATGGCTGACTGGGGAATTCTGGGAGTTGGAGTCCATTCATCTTAACGTTGCCAAGGTTGAGTAGAGGTAGTCTTTGACATTTCTTTAGTGACTGTTTGTAGTTATAACGGCACTGGAAAAGTGACTTATGACCACTTTTCACATTTATGACTGTCTAGCATCCCCATGCTCACATGATCAAAATTCAGACACTGGGTAACCAGCTCATATTTATGACGGTTGCAATGTCCCGGAGTCATGTGATTACCTTTTGCAACCTCCTGATGGGCAAAGTCAATGGGGATGCCAGATTTACTTAATAACTGTGTTACTAATTTTAACAACTGCAAAAAAATTTAACAACTGTGGCAAGAAAAGATTGTAAATTGGAGCAAAACTCACTTAACAAGTGTCTTGCTTATCAATGGAAATTTCGGGCTCAATTTGGTCGTAAATCGAGGACTTGCCTGTAACCACTGCTCTAATCAATAGGTCAGGCAAAGTTGACTTATTAGACCCTATTCAACCCCTCTTTCACTCTTCACTCCTCCTTTTCTCTTAGGTGATTTCAGGCAATGAAAACACTGAAGATGTGGTGTTGAAGGATCTGGGTCCTCCCATCATTGCCCGGTACATCCGCTTCTACCCCCGTTCAGACCGTGTCATGAGTGTCTGCTTGCGAGTGGAACTCTATGGCTGTGTCTGGAAAGGTGAGTAAAGCAGTATTTGCATTGTTTGAGAGTACAGTGTGTTTTAGCAGTTTTTTCAGGCTGGGTGAATAGAATGGAATGGAATGGGAATGGGAATAGGACACTGGTGGGTTTCAATTTTTTTTACTACCGGTTCTGTGGGTGTGGCTTGGTGGGCGTGGCATTGCTTGGTGGGCAATGGCAGGGGAAGAATACTGTAAAATCTCCATTCCCTCCCGATCAGCTGGGACTTGGGAGGCAGAGAATAGTTGGGGGCGGGGCCAGTCAGAATTTGTATTACCTGTTCTCCGAACTACTCAAAACTTCTACTACCGGTTCCCCAGAAACTCACCTCTGGAATAGGATAATAACTTTATTGACACTTTGAATGTACACTAATTGGCATACATTAAACTGAAATTTTGTTGCATACAGCTCTCAAAGGGTCACCACCTCCAATATACACTATATAAACATGACAAAATAAATAAATACAAAATTATGCATATACCCACATATATTATATGACACAGAGAAATAACACAGTCTAGCTCGGATGTATATATGTACATGGCGAGAAAAGTGAATTTTGCGAGTTTACCAGTCAGAGGGCATAGGGAACAAAGCTGTTACAGTGTCTGGCAGTCTTGCTAGAAATACTTTGAAACCTCTTCCCAGAGGGGAGCAACAGAAACAGACCGTAAAGTGGGTGTGTGGGGTCTCTAACAATGATTTGAACTCTAAGCACATAGTACTTATAAGCAGTATCATGAATAACAGGAAGTGAGCTTCCTATGATCTTCTTGGTTGTCCTTACCACTCTCTGTATGGACTTTCTGTCTGAGGCACTGCTGCCTGGTCATGACTTTTTAAATATACATTGCTGGGTTCACATCATGTACCACGCTAGCCAGTCTCTCTAAACACGTTATACTCAAATGAAACACATTATATCTGGGGTCCCTAACCCTTGGTCTGTGGACCAGCCCTGGCCCGTGGCATGCCAGAAACCAGTCTGCGCAAACAAGCGAAGCCCCACTTGCAGGATGTAGGCAGCACGCAAAACCACACCCCCTCTGATCCGTGGAAAAACCTCTCTCCACGGAACCCATCCAAGACTTGCATCTAATGGTATAACAAGCTGGAAACTTACCTTTGAATGCCTGGTGTCCTTCCACAGATGGCCTTCAATCCTATACGGCCCCTTTAGGTCAGGAGATGATTTTGGTCCCGGAAAAGGTCTACCTGAATGACTCCACTTACGACGGGTCCAGTGTCAGCAAGTGAGTGAGTAAGAGGCTCCTGAGCGGTTTTCAAGCATAGCAACTGGGGTTGAAATAGTTGTTTGTTATTCAATATTTTCATTCTCTATTGGCTTGCAAGATCATGTCAGTTCAACCCTTCTGGTGTTCTCCAGAGATATGTAATTACAGGTTTCCAGGGTTTTGGATCTTCAGGCAGCTAAGAGTTCAGAGAGTTTTAATCTTTGGCTGGGGAAATCTGGATTGGCATTCATACCAGTGGTGAAACCCTCCCTGGTTTGCCACTGTCTCGCTGCCCACACATGCGTGGTGCACGCCAAATGAACGCTGTGCACATACATGCGCAGTGCACACCAAACGCACACTGCATACATGTGCATGCGCAGGGTGCACCAAATGTACACTGTGCACACATGGGCAGTGTATGCCAAATGCATGCTGTATGTATGTGCATGTGCAGTGTGCACCAAACGTGCCCTTCGCGCAGAAAAAGGAGGCTTGGGAAGGTAAGTAGAACAGCGAGTGGGGGGAACAGCTGTGCCGCGCGATTTAGATTCGTTAGAAAGCCGGATTTCCTGTTTTCTAGCGAATTTAAATCGTGCGGCACAGCTGATAGTCGGAAATACCGATTCCGACAAACTGGTAGCTTTTTTTTTACTACCGGTTTGCCTGAACCGGTATCTTTTATCACTACCGGTTTGCCCAAACTGGTGCGAACCGGTAGCATTTCACCCCTGATTCATACCCAAAGTGTAAAGGAAAATGTATTTTTAAAATTTATTTGTAAGTGATTTTATGCTGTTTCGGTCAAAGCCAATCTAAGCGACTCACTTAGGAATAAACCATAAATAGGTATAAATATCCACAGTTCAAATTCATTATAGTAGACTTACTAACTTCCAATGGGCAACCCTACGTCATTAATATTTCAGCAGCTGAAATACCTATCTAAGCAACCAAATTTTCAGCATGTTCCTAATACCAACAGAAGAGAACATTTGTAGCTCAGAGTTGAATTGTGGGGTCTTTGGCGCACTCTGAGCTTGATTGTTTGCTTGCAGACAGTTCACTAGGTAACATCAACAATGCTAGGAAGGAGTCTCTTCAGTCCATTGTAACACTGATGGTGTTACCTAGTTGGGTAATGAAACATCCAAAAGAAAACAACCAAGCTCAGAGAGCCTGAAGGACCCCATGTTCCTAAATATTAATGAAGATCTTATTTCTGTGGGGGAGTGGATTACAGAAGAAGAGGGAAGCTCTGTCCAAGAATGTTCACTTCTGGATCCCACTTGTTATACATTGCAGAGCGTGGACATTCTTAGCTCGGTTACTTCATTGTGTAGCTGAATTTCATTTGTAGAATTTAAAGAAACCTACTCTTCACAGAAGCTCCATAAAATTACTGGAATTAGTGCTGTACGTAAGAGTTTTGAGGGATCCTAGACTTCCTTTTCCTCATCCTGTTTTCCCTCTTTTTCTTTGGGATCCTTTCTAATGCAGGTTACACTTTGGGGGTCTTGGCCAGTTGACAGATGGAGTGGTGGGACTGGATGACTTCACCCAAACCAAAGAGTTCCGGGTTTGGCCTGGATACGACTATGTGGGCTGGAGCAAAAGAACTTTTCCTGACGGTTTCCTCAAGATGGAGTTTGAGTTTGACCGACTCAGATCCTTCACATATATGAAGGTAACAGCATTTTTCTGGAGAGGACCCGATTGGGTGTGAAGAACCTGGCAGGATTAATGGGCTTGGCCAATTAAAAGACAGATTCCTAATACTGATAGTCCTCAGTTTACAACTGGTCTCATACTGCTAGAACAGGGGTCGGCAACCCTCGGCTCTGGAGCCGGATGTGGCTCTTTCATCCCTCTGCTGCAGCTCCCTGTCACCGGATGGTGCCACAATTTTGAGAGGAGCTTCTGGTTAGGGGGGAAAGCATGGCGCGCCAAGAGGAGAGACTATGGCAAGGGGCAGGTTTTCTGGTCGGCTCCACAATTAATAGGGCTTTCGGTTAGCACAGGTAGAGGAAAAAGGACGCCGCTCTAGGAGTAGACTCTTCGTGGAGGAATTGGACTTCTGGTCAGCTCCAGAATTGAACAGGGGGCTTTTGGTTAGGACCTTTGTGGCTCTTTGAGTGTTTAAGGTTGCCAACCCCTGTGCTAGAATATTAACATGGGAAATGGAAATGAGCGTGCTTCAGAGTTGACTGTCTTTTCTATGATCCTGCCCTTCTCCACTTCCCATTCCCATTTTTTCTCCTTCACCTCAATCTCCAGGTTCACTGCAGCAATATGCACACGCGTGGCGTGAGGATCTTCGAGCAGGTGGATTGCCTCTTCAAGCACAGCCTTGCCACAGCTTGGGAGCCTGTCCCGGTCTCCCTACAGCTTTCGGTGGATGTCAGGAACCCCAGTGCCCGCTCTGTCACCATACCCCTGGAGGGACGAATCGGCTTGTTCGTCCAGTGCCATTTTTACTTTGCCGCCGAGTGGATGCTCTTCAGTGAAATCGCCTTTCTCTCGAGTGAGTTGGGTCTGGGACCTGGGTGATTGCTTGAGGCCAATGACCCAAAAGTGGAAAGTAGAATGAAGCCTTCAAAGATGTCACATAATTGTTGTTACTCATTAGTGTCAGTCATACTGACAATACTGGCTAGGAGTCCTAGTGGACAATCATTTAAATACGAGCCAGCAGTATACTGCAGCTGCCAAAAAAAGCCAACGCAGTTCTAGGCCACATAAACAGAGGGAAAGAATCAAGATCACATGAAGTGTTAATACCATTTTATAATGCCTTCGTAAGGCCACACTTGTAATACTGCATCCAGTTTTGGTCGCCATGATTTAAAAAAGATGTTGAGATTCTAAGAAAGAGTACAGAGAAGAGCAACAAAGATGATTAGGGGACTGGCGGATAAAACATAAAGAACAGTTGCTAGAATTGGGTATGTCTAGTTTAATGAAAAGTAGAGGTGACATGATAGCAGTGTTCCAATATCTCAGGGGCTGCCACAAAGAAAAGGGAGTCAAGCTATTCTCCAAAGGACCTGAAGGCAGGGCAAAAAGCAATGGATGGAAACTGATCAAGGAGAGAAGCAACTTAGAACTAAGGAGAAATTTCCTGATTGTTAGAACTATTAATCAGTGGAACAACTTGCCTCCAGAAGTTGTGAATGCTCCAACACTGAAAGTTTTTAAGAAGATGTTGGATAACCATTTGTCTGAAGTGGTGTAGGGTTTCCTGCCTAAGCAGGGGGTTGGACTAGAAGATCTCCAAGATCCCTTCTAACTCTGTTATTCTAAATACTAGAGTTTACACGCAAATGTTCTAGGTTCAACACTCCATGATTTCCTCTTGAAAGTGTTCCTCTTGGGAAAGAAAAATCTGTATCTGAGACTTTTGAAAGCTCTGGAGAACATTTTTTTAAAAAAATTTATTTTATATGCCGCCCTTCTCCGGAGACTCAGGGCGGCTTACAATGCATTAAGCACTAGCCTTCATACTTTTGTATATTTATACAAAGTCAGCTTATTGCCCCCACAAACTGGGTCCTCATTTAACCTACCTTAGAAAGGATGGAAGGCTGAGTCAACCTTGAGCCTGGTGAGATTCGAACTTACAGTAATTGCAGACAGCTGGTGTTAATCACAATGCTTTTAGTCTGCTGAGCTACCAGGCCCATACATACAGATAGACCTCAAGTTATGACCATTTGTTTAGTGACTGTTTGAAGTTACAACAGCACTGGAAAAAATGACTTACCACTGATCCTCAGGCTTATAATCATTGCAGTGTCACATCATCAAAATGTGGGTGGCTCAGCAACTAAAGTATTTATGACAGTTGTGAGGTCTCTGGATCATGTGATCACCATTTGCGACTTTTCCCACCAGGTTCTGAGAAGCAAATGGGACAAGTCAGACTCGCTTAACAACTTAAATTCACTTTATTCACTCGCAGGGATTTGCCTAATGACCAAAGCAAAAAGGTTTTAAAATTGAGTGCACTCACGTAACAACTGCCTTGATTAACAACAGAAGTTCTGGTCGCAATGGTGGCCGTAAGTCAATTGTACTACTTGTACAATTTTAGACCCAAGGCTTGATCAGAAGAATGGAGCTTCATTTTTGCCTTTCAGCTTCAAGGCTGTGTTTTTGTCTGGTCCCAGAAACCTATTTATTTATTTGTCAAACATGTACAAGATAGCAGGTATAGGTATAAACATAAACATAAACAAAGGAAATGGATACAAATAAATGGGGACAGTAGGACAGGGACAGTAGGCACGTTGGTGCGCTTATGCACGCTCCTTACAGACCTCTTAGGAATGGGGTGAGGTCAACAGTAGACAGTCTAAGGTTGACGTTTTGGGGGTTTGGGGATGAAACCACAGAATCAGGTAGTGCATTCCAGGCATTGACCACTGTTGCTGAAGTCATATTTTCTGCAATCGAGTTTGGAGCAGTGTACCTTAAGTTTGTATCGATTGTTTGCCTGTGTATTATTGTGGTTGAAGCTGAAGAAGTCATTGTCAAGTAAGACGTTGTAGCAGATAATTTTGTGTACTATGTTTAGATTGGACTGCAGGCGGCGCAGTTCCAAATTGCCCAAGCCCAGAATTTCAAGTCGGGTGGCATAAGGGATTCTGTTGGGAGTAGAGGAGTGGAGTACCCTTCTTGTGAAATACCTTTGAACCCATTCAATCATGTGTTAATATCTGATACACAGTGTGGATTCCAGGCAGATGAGCTGTATTCAAGAATTGGTCTGGCAAAGGTTTTGTATCAGTGGTGGGTTCCTCCCGGTTCGGCCCGGTTCTCCCGAGCCAGTAGCGGTGACGACAATCTTCGCAAGATTGAAGTTTGATTGTCATTGCACTCAAAGTACAATATCCCTCTGGATGACTCCACTTAGATCAGCATTGCCTTTTTCAAGGACTGATAGGAGGGGGAAGAAGGAAACCTCCGAGGGAGGAGAATCTCTCTTCCCCCATCCTCCTACCCCCATTGCTTTGTGGAGAGTTTTGCATTTGTTCCAGCCATTTTGCAGCTGTTGTCCTGCCTGGAAGAAAAGGAGAAAAGACAATGCCAAGAGAGCAGGGCATTCCTTCCGTGCCTGAAGGAAGGGAACAAAATCAACCCTCTGCAGCTGTGACCAGCAGCCAGATTCTCCGGCATTTATTCTCACCTACCTCCGCTTTGCAGCTGGTGTCGGGGGAGGGCTGGGAGCCTGGTTAGGAGATGACATGGACTTTCCCCCAATTTACCTCCCGAGAAATACTATTAGAAATGTCCCCCCCCCCCCAAATCTGTTCTCCCTCTGCATGTTCTGGACATCTGTTACAGATCTGGGCTGTGTTTCCAGGCCAAGGAACCGCAGGGTGGGCAGTCATTGGGATGGGAGAGTGGCAGGTTGCAGGGAGGTTGCTTAATCACCAAACTTTCCCCAGTAACCCAGCCTTCCTCTTGCAAAAACTTAAGACCAGCCCTGCTGGTTCAATGCAGGACTTTGTTCCTACGAATGGGCCCACAGATGCTTCTGGGGTGCTTGCAGATAGGAAATGGCGACAGCTTTCTTTCTCTGATCTTCGTTCCCTCAACCCAGGAAGCCTTTTGTTCTTCAAGATCAGTCAGTCAATTTCTATAGCCGCCCATCTCAATGAATGACTCTGGATGACTTACAATTCCAAAAATACAGTAGAAAACATTTTATTAACAGCAGCCTATTGCCGAACGGGATTGGCAACAGGCTGTAGCAGACCTGGAGGTTTCCCCAGCCACAGGTCAGGCAGCTTTTGATGTAGGCCCAGGGGTGAAATGCTACTGGCTTGGACTGGTTCAGCTGAACTGGTAGCAGCAGCAGTGGGTGGTTTGGAGAACCGGTAGCAGCGGCAGCGCGAAGCTCCACCCACCTGCTCGGTTGTTGTTACTTCCTGGTTTTAACCAGGAAGTAACCTGTTTTTTACCCTCTGCGCATGTGCAGAAGGGTTTGCACATGTGCAGTGGGCCCAAGCGTGCATGTGACGCGCAGCGCCTGCACTTCCAAACTGGTAGGGAAGGTAAGTAGATTTCACCCCTGTGTAGGCCTCAATGTCCTTCTTCATCTGTGGCCACCAGAACTGCCTATTGGCCAAGTGGAGCGTCTTCAGGAAGCCGAAGAGACCGGCTTGCTTGATGTCATGGCAGTGTTGCCGATCCCGTTCAGCCCTGGGAGGAGATTTCCATGGATTTCATTGTGGAACTCCCAGAGAGCTACGGGAACACGGTGATATGGACAGTGACAGGCCTCTTTTCCAAGCAGGTCCACTTCATCGCGTTCCCGGGCTTCCCCTCAGCCCACAAGCTGGCCAAATCGTTCCTGACCCATACCTACCAGCTACACAGCCATTGATGGTCCTCTGTGAAGATCTCCAGTCCACCTTGGAAAACTGTCCAAGCTGGTGGGCATACTTATACTTTATGGCAGCGAATTCCATGTTTTGATGAAGTGCCGCAAGAACAATTGCTTTCTCTGATCTGTTCTAAATCTGCCCTTCTTGTTGCCTTGATGTGCCATACCTAATTTCACAGTGGGTGGAAGAAGCAGGAAGGAGTTTGCAGAGCAAAAACTGTAAAACGGGAGAGGAAAGGTTAAATGATCTCCCTGCATATCCTCTGGATCTGCTTATCACCAATTCCCCCAGGGGTGAAATCCAGCAGGTTCTGACAGATTCTGGAGAACCTGTAGCGGAAATTTTGAGCCGTTCGGAGAACTGGCAAATACCACCTCTGGTTGGCCCCAGAGTGAGGTGGGAATGGAGATTTTGCAATATCCTTCTTCCAGGAGTGGGGAGGGAATGGAAATTTTGTAATATCCTTCTGCCACGCCCACCAAGCCACACCCACCAAGCCATACCATGCCCCCCAAGCCATGCCCACAGAACCGGTAGTGAAAAAATTTGGATTTCACCACTGATTTCCCCACACTGAAACTACTGCTAAATTTTCCAGGGCCATTGTGGCATCAAGATATACCTATAACATTCCATAAATAGATAAAAGTCCAGCCATTTGGTCCAAGGCCTTCCTGCTTTTGTTGTATACGGTGTCTTCTTTCTGGGTTTTGCACTTCAGTTGATGGATACCTTCTTTTCTCTTCCCTTGTTCCCATTCCCCTTTCTATTTTCTTTCCATCCAGATGTTGTGGATGACCCTTCTCTTGTTGTTTCAAGTCAGTATCCGGCAGTGGTGGCCCCACCTCACCCTTCAGGCCGCAACGTTCCCATCTCTCCGGCTCTTGGTTCCTCGCTCAATGACAGAGCCGACGGCACCTCGAACCTCACCCAGGCAGGTAGGTAGCTTGCAAATCAGAGAGCACATCTCTAAATTTTCTTCCACTACCACCAGTTACCAGAAAAACATAGTCACGTGTTCCTAAACGTCTTTTTCTATGCTTCTTTCCTGGTAAGATCTCGAAGGCGAAGCGAAATCTGGCCAGCCAATTGCGAAGGATGACAATAGCAACACCTCCATTTTGATTGGCTGCTTGGTGGTCATCATCCTCCTTCTCCTGGTTGTCATATTTCTCATTCTCTGGCGTCAATATTGGCAAAAGATTTTAGGAAAGGTAAGACAGGCTGACTCGAGGAAAACTGTGCCTCTGTTTGAAAGGAATTAAGAATTTTTTTTCTCAGCCGAGGTCTGCTGGAGTTCTCATCTGTTACTTTACAATATGAGAGGGAATTTATTTATAGAAAAATCCGCCCGGTCTTCTAGCATGGCACAAGAAAAGATAGTAACTATGTAGTAGAACTTTTTATTTGAAAGAAATCAGATTAGGTTCCGGTCTCTCTCAGGAGTCCTTCAGGGGAAGGATGCTGGCATCGCCTGCTAAAAAAACCCAGAAACAAACAATAAACATCTATAGTAAGTCAAGAGAAACATTACAGAGCTACAACGATAAGAGTCTGAATAGCACAAAGCAGCTTTCTAATTTGTCTTCTGCTCCATCAGTGTCTATGGGGATTCTCAATCATCTAAGTCATGGTTGTCCCAAAGGTGCTTTTTTCAAGAGGCAACTGGACTTTCTTGTTTTTCTTTGAAGACGTTTCGCCATTAGAATAGAATAACAAAGTTGGAAGGGACCTTGGAGGTCTTCTAGTCCAACCCCCTGCCCAGGCAGGAAACCCTACACCACTTCAGACAAATGGTTATCCAACATCTTCTTAAAAATTTCCAGTGTTGGAACATTCACAACTTCTGGAGGCAGGTTGTTCCACTTATTCATTGTTCTGTCATAAAATTTCTCCTTAGTTCTAGGTTGCTTCTCTCCTTGATTAATTTCCATCCATTGCTTCTTGTCCTGCCTTCAGGTGCTTTGGAGAATAGCTTGACTCCCTTTTCTTTGTGGCAACCCCTGAGATATTGGAACACTGCTAAACTAGACATACCCAGTTCCTGCAACCGTTCTTCATATGTTTTAGCCTCCAGTCCCCTAATCATCTTTGTTGCTCTTCTTTGCACTCTTTCTAGAGTCTCAACATCTTTTTTTACATCGTGGCTTCTCATCCAAGAAGCTTCTTTAGCTCTGACTGGATGGTGGATCCCTTCCATCCAGTCAGAGCTGAAGATGCTTCTTGGATGAGAAGCGAAACGTCTTCAAAGAAAAACAAGGAAGTCCAGTTGCCTCTCGAAGAAGCACCTGTGTTCCATCACTGCTACCCTCAGGTCTTGCAGCTTTCATCAGAATAATGAAATTAAAGTCTCAGCATCATGCTGTAAGCTCCACTCCTGTGTGTACAATATTGTGAAGTATAGAAAAGGGGTGGGGTTTGTGTTGTGATGCTGTAATACTCCATGCTCATGTTGACTACTACTACCCAATATCCTGGTTATTACTGGGCAACATTTTTAGATTTTGGACGCAAGATAAAATAACATTTAATTAAAATGACGTCTGGTAGGGTGATGTATCCTTGGTCTTGACCTCAAGAGCCTTCAGCAGAAGCTTCTGAGGTGTCCTAGAAAGCCACCAGAGAGACTGGAATTAATTTAATTAATTTAATTTAATTAATTAAATTTATATGCCGCCTCTCTCTGAAGACTCAGGGTGGCTCACAATACATTTTAAAAAATCATTATAAAAAGACATTGAAAAATTAAAAACATTAAAAACATTAAAAACTCATTCACACCATTCATGGCCGGATCTCGCCAGATCACAAGAGCGAGATCAACGGCCCCAGGCCTGCCGGAAAAGCCAGGTCTTCACCGCTTTTTGGAAGGCCAATAGGGTGGGGATGATCTGGACCTCAGGAGGTAACTGGTTCCAGAGAGCTGGGGCAGCCACAGAGAAGGCCCTCCCCCGCGGGCCCGCCAGCTGACATTGTTTAGATGACGGGACCCGGAGGAGACCAACTCTGTGGGATCTTACCGGTCGCTGGGAGCTATGTGGCAGAAGGCGGTCTCAAAGATAACCTGGCCCTGAGCCATGTAGGGCTTTAAAGGTAATAACCAACACCTTGAATTGTGACTGGAGACCAATAGGGAGCCAGTGCAGCTCGTGGAGAATTGGTGTAATGTGGGTGTACCTAGGTGCACCCACGGCAGCTCGCGTGGCTGCGTTCTGGACCAACTGTAGTCTCCGAATACTTTTCAAGGGTAGCCCCATGTAGAGCGCGTTGCAGTAATCTAACCGTGAGGTGACAAGGGCATGAGTGACTGTGAGGAGAGCCTCCCGATCCAAGTAGGGTCGGAATAACCATCTAAGGTGCAATGAGAATGAAGAAAGTGCTAGATATGGGGGCTTCCCTTCTTTCCAACAACAGCTTTGGTAGAATAAGTGTCTATAAAAGATTTTCAATTGTCCAGGTCATAGTTGTATCAGAGGTTGTTGCAGAAATCACATCCAGAAAGCACACACAGATAACTGATTCAGCAGGATTCATTAACTTCTCTTTATATACATAATAACACATACAATACCAACAGCAGATTCTTCCAACGTGGTAGAGAGTTACAGGCAAAAAACAACAGGCAGAGGAGAGAACAGCAGAGATGAGTTTCAGTTTCAATTCAGAGAGCAGACTAGTTTTGTTCCTTTTTTGCACAGAGAGCTACAGAGCCACGCCCGGGCTCCTTCCAGTTTCAGTTTCCAAACAGTCCTCATTGGCTGACTTAGTTTGCTATGCCTATTCATTGGCTGACCTTGTTACCATGTCTCTGCCAGTCATGAATTTCTCCGACAAGTTATCCCAAAGGGGTTTTTCTAAACGGCAAGTGGACTTTCTCGTTTTCTCTTCCTTGAAAATGTTTCACTTCTCATCTGAGAAGCTTCTTCTTCATTTCTTCTTCAGAACTGAGCAGCTTGAATGAGAAGCAAAACTTTTTCAAGTAAAAAAAAAAAAATCAAGAGAGTTCGCTTGCCTTTTGGAAAAGTCCCTTTGGTATTTGGAAAAAGAAGTGTTTTTCAAAGGTGGGGGATGAAAACTGCCATCTGGACCTTAATAATCTTCACTGTTTCTCAACAACCTTGTTGCGTAGGCTCAACGCCGCATCTCTGACGATGACCTCACTGTCCACCTCTCTGCACCGAACGACACGATTGTCATCAACAACACAATGAGCTCCAACAGGCACTCCAACCGATATGAGCGGATCCTTTCGGGGGAAACAGAATACCAGGAACCCAACAGAGCACGCATGAAACTCCCAGATCTTCCTCACAGTGCCGAGAATTCTGGTGAGAGGCTGTTGGTGGAATTCTTTTATGTATAATTCTTTTGTTTAAAGTTGCAGTTATTGCAGGCAAATTCGGCCCACAGCCGGGAGTTTGAGCCTGACAGGGCTCAAGGGTGCTTTACTATCCTTCCAAGGCAGGGGTGAAATGCTCCCGGTTTGGACCGGATCGCCCGATCCGGTAGCGATGGCGGCGGGTGGTTCAGAGAACCGATAGCAAAAATCCCTGCCCCCCCCATGCCCAGCTGAGCCGTGCGATCATCAGAGGCGTTTTTTTTTTTTTACTTTTAAAAGCATTTTTTCTTTGGCCAAAAAAATGCTCTTAAAAGTTAAAAAAAAAAAAGCCTCTGATGATCGTGCGGCTCAGCTGCGATCGTCAGAGCCTTTTAAAAGCATTTTTTCTACAATCTCTTCGGCTGATCACATGACCATGGGAGATGATGCAACAGTCGTAAACGTGGAAAACGCTCATCGGTCACTTTTTTTTTGATGCCATTGTAACTTTGAGTGGTCACCAGTGGTGGTATTCAGCCGGTTCGAACCGGTTGAGGTGAATCGGTAGCAGCGACTGCAGTTGGGCCTGCCCCCCCCCCGCCTTGGTGTAATGCCATCCTATTTAGCCATATTTTCGAGGCCAGCTGCATGTGCGAAGGTGCGCATTAGTGGTGGGTTTCAAACATTTTTACTATCGGTTCTGTGGGCGTGGCTTGGTGGGAGTAGCTTGGTGGCCATGGCAGGGAAGGATAATGTAAAATCTCCATTCCCACTCCACTCAAGGGGAAAGTTACTGCAAAATCCCCATTTCCTCCTGATCAGCTGGGACTCGGGAGGCAAAGAATAGATGGGGCGGGGCCAGTCAGAATTTTTACTACCTGTTCTCCGAACTACTCAAAATTTCCGCTACCGGTTCTTCAGAACTAGTCAGAACCTGCTGAAACCCACCTCTGGCGCACATGCGTGTGTGGGGCGAATTGGTGGTAAGAATATGTGAAATCCACCTCTGGCGGTCACTAAACAAATCATTGTAAATTGAGGACTACCTGTATATCCCTTTTAATTATTATAACTAATTGATTTCTTTTGTATGTCCAATATAACAGCTTTTTCATATCATTTTTGTAGCCTATCATTTTTTAAAATCCACTTTCAGATCAATCTCAATCTAGTCACAGGTAAAACTTGTTCCTCTTTCATAACATCTTTTAAGCACAGCCTATTCTAAATGTTGTTTCTCTTTTCATTGTAATATTTAGTTCCTTCTGGTTTCCTCTAGTGTTCAAACTTCAAAGTTTCATCCTGACAAGTTTTTTAAAAAGAGAATTCAAAACAAACCCAATCAATCAATCAATCAATGCAAGAATTCTTATAATTAATTCCAAAATCGTATTTCAAATCCATCAGAACCATGAATATGTTTGTAATTTTCCAAAATCAAAGATCTAATCACCTTTTTTGGTATTTATTTATTTATTTTAAAAAAGATCTTAAACTTGTATTTAAAACTTCTCTCATTAAGCATTGAAAGGAACTCGCCCAGTGCCGTAAAACATGTAGATTCAAAGGTTACTTAATAGGTGAAAATTCACAATTTCCAAAATCGATTAGAAAAGAAGTATTCAAATCCAGTGTTCTTTTGAAGGTGTTGACGATGATTTGAACAAGATGGCTATTTCCTCATTTCCCTGAGTGCTGAACCTATGGAAACCGCTATCTTGCTGTCTCCATGCGAGGAGCAGTTGTAAAGAATTCTTATGGGTGATCGCCAGTCCTCTCCTTGTCCGGAGAGTAATTACAAAGAGCTGGTCAGCTCCACTTTTAATGGAACTATCTTCAATTCACCATTTCTTCCCTCAAAATCCCTATTGTTGTGCATTTAGTGTGAGTGTGTGTGTGTTTGTATTTCCTTGCTTGTGTCAAAAATACCAAAAGTAAGCTTTTGTTATAAACTGCAAGCTGTGAATTGCGAATCAAGAAAGGGAAAAAAAAAGGAAGCAGTCCATTAATGTTTTGTTAATGGTTGGTTTCATTTAAAAGGGAAGTTTAAATTTCTAGCAAAATCGAGTTATAACCTGCTCCTAAATTATGCTGATTTATGGCCTGCTTTTTCAATACTGCAAACTGCAAATGGAGAACTAGCACTCAAGAAAAGAAAGCTTGGTTTCTTCCTGAAGTGCTTAGTTTCTAAATGCAAGGAGGTATCTTTGTATCTTTTTTCTTGAAAGAAAACAGTAACGCAATGCCACTTATCATCTGAAATGGAAAAATCTGAGGAAATATTTTTTAAATTCTTCGAAGCATGTAGGTTTGCTTAAATTTGAATAGGAAACACAGGCAAGGGAAGTAAAAGAGGAAATTAAGAAAGTCAGGTAATCCTCGGTTTACAACCATTTGTTTAGCAACCGCTCATTATGACGATGTTGGAAAAAGTCCTTGCACTTAAGACTGGGTCTTGCACTTATGACCGTCGCATCACTCTCATAGTGACACAATTGTAACTCAGGTGCTTAGCAACTGGCTCAAGTTTCACAACCGACTGCAGGGTCCGGTGGTCATGTGATTGCAATTTTTGGAATAACCGGTCCACGCTTACGACCACAGTGAAACAGCCATGTATTTGTTTAATGACCGTTGTAAAAATGGTCATTAAGTCAGGTCCTACTTGACTTACTACTGCAGCAATTTAGAGTGGAAATTCCACTCCAAATAGTGGTCAAGGACTACCTGTAGAAGAGCAAACCCTGACTTCTGGCAGATGGAGTTGATCAGAAAGGTCAGCAGTTCGGCGGTTCGAATCCCTAGTACAGGTCTCCTGTGTGAGCAGGGGGTTGGACTAGATGACCTCCAAGGCCCCTTCCAACTCTGTTACTGTTACTGAGTCCCTTTTCCACCACAGTTCATAAAAATTGTGGTGTTTTTTTCTTTCTTTCTCCATTTCATATTGTACTACCCAGCCCAAAACATGAGGCCTTCTCCGAAGTGGTAGTTATTCCTATGGTGTAGGTAGATGGTGAAATGGTCAACTTTGTGGATCGTAAAGCTTGTGGATCCTACTATTTCATGCTACTGAAGAAGATTTCACTTGATGCTTAATATGAGGAAGAGAGCACGGGTAAACCCAGGAGATAATTTCTCCAAAATATTTCTCCTCAGCTTCATGCAGGTTATTACGTTTTTTTTTGTGAGGGAACTTTCAGTCATTTCTTTCTGAAATCTAGAGTCTGCCAAGTAATGATTGCATTATTTCACATGCACTTGAAGAAGGTTTTTAATTCTTTCTCCTGGAGGTCCTTGAGTCATTTTATGGTTTGCTTTCTTCCAATGGTTGGAAAGATGGAGGAAGAGTAGGGAAGGAAGAGCAACAGGAGTTTAAGTTCTGGGATGGGTTTCCTCAGCTTTGCGGCCTCTAGAAGTTTTTGACTGGAATATCCATTATCCTGAGGTGGGGTAGTGGGGATTTGTAGCCTGGTACTTTTGGAGAGAGCCAGATTGAGGAAATCCAACCTTGGTTAATTCCTTTGAAGAAGACACAAGCAGGTGTAATGGAATGTGCAGCTAGAGAAGGAGTGGGGAGAACTTCCGCAGTCGCACAAGTTTCCCATGGAGGAGGTGACCAGTGATGAAATTCAAATTTTTTTACTATCGGTTTTGTGGGCGTGGCTCGGTGGGCATGGCTGGGTGGGCGTGGCAGGGGAAGGATACTGCAAAATCTCCATTCCCACCCCACTCTAGGGGAAGAAGTTTGCAAAATTTCCATTCCCACTCCACTCTAGGGCCAGCCAGAGGTGGTATTTGCCAGTTCTCCGAACTACTCAAAAATTCCAGTCAAAAATACCGGTTCTCCAGAACCTGTCAAAACCTGCTGGATTTCACCCGTGGAGGTAACCCATTCCAGAAAGAGACCTAAAATAAGAGACTCCTCAGCCCTGAACTGGATAAGGGAAGGATGAAAAAGTTGAGGGTAACCACATTGCGTAGAACAGGGATGTCCAACATTGGCAATTTTAAGACTTGTGGACTGGCTGAGGAATTCTGGGAGTTGAAGTCCACAAGTCTTAAAGTCGCTAAATTTAGGCACCCCTGCCCTATAATCTCCCAGATACATCTTAGAAAGTTACAGATAGTCCTCGGCTTATGACCAGAGTTAGGACCAGAACTTCTTTTGTTAAGCGAGGTGGTGGTTAAGGTAGCTGCGCCTGATTTTTATGACCTTTTTTTTTGGCCACCGTTGTTAAGCAAATCACTGCATTTGTTAAATGAATCACGCAGTTGTTAAGTGAATCTGACTTCCTCTATTGAGTTTGCTTGTCAAAGCCAGCTGGGAAGTCACAAATAGCGATCATATGATTGCTGCAACCCTCATGAATACAATGCTGGTTGCCCATGGGTATGCTGCGACGGTCATAAGTGCGGGGGCCAGTCACTTTTTTTCAGTGCTGCTGTAACTGAGAACAGTTGTAAGTCGAGGATTCCCTGTAGAGCTTTAGTCTGGCAAGATTCTGTCTGTTAGGCATAAGCAAATAAAGAACTGGACTCGATTGGCCGTCACTGGCCGTCTTTGGGCTTAGGCCTGCCATTAGGTGAGGCCGTCTGGAGATGTCAGGATTCTGGGTCGCTTCCTTCTGTCCAGCGATACTAATGATGGCTGGTTCCCATCATTAAACCGCATGTCATTTGGTGTCTGCGTC
This sequence comes from Pantherophis guttatus, assembly GCF_059756535.1. Taxonomy (NCBI): domain Eukaryota; kingdom Metazoa; phylum Chordata; class Lepidosauria; order Squamata; family Colubridae; genus Pantherophis; species Pantherophis guttatus. The sequence continues at coordinate 254,357,635 of NC_142064.1, read as the reverse complement.
TCTTGCTACCCTGTTTGGGATGTGAAGCTTAAAAGAGGGGCAGGAATCCCTAAAGTGCTGCCTGTTTTCTGCGTCACGCCTTACCTTTCGTATCCATCTCTCCATCCGTCTGTCCGTTCCTCATCCGTCTGTTTGTCCACTCCCCCCCTCCCCATCCCCTCCCTCCTTCCCTCCCCCTTCTCCCGACAGCTCTGCTGCTCAGCAACCCGGCTTACCATCTCCTCCTGGCCACCTATGCCCAGCCAATGGGAAGGCCTGCTTTCCCGCCACCCAGCCAGGTTAAGCCAATCAACACCAATGGTAAGGAGGGCGCTGAGCTTGTGCGGTGCGGCTGGGAACCCCGGGTGACCTCACTCCCTGCTCAGAACATCCTGCCTTCTGCAGTTCCTCTCCCTCGCCTGCCAGGGGGTGCTGTCTGTCCGTCTGTCTCCCTCTCTCTTTCTTCGCCATGTCTGTCCCCCCCCCTGTACATCTCCCTCTTGTCGGCCCTGTGCATGGCTAATACCACCTTCCGCTTTGCAGGTTCTGCGATGTTGCCGCTTCTGGAGTGGTGGGGAGGGAGAATGCGGTTGGAGCAGGATGTGATATCTGGACTCCTTGTGTCCAAAGCAGAGCTCCGGCTGGCTCTGATGGCTGCTGGATGCCTATGAGTTGCAGCACGTTAGGGGTTGGGCAAGTCCTCCATGTTCCTTTCTCCACCTCTGAACTGATTCTCCTTTTGTCTTTTTCTTCTTCTTCTGCAGAGTGTGGGATTGACTACATGGAACCAGAACTGGCTGCCAGCCAGCCAAGTTTCCAGAACAACGTGCCACATTACGCCGAAGCCGACATCATCAACCTGCAGGGAGTGACTGGAGGGAACACATATGCTGTCCCTGCTGTTGCGGTAGATGCCCTTGCCAGCAAGGACATGGCAGTAGGCGAATTTCCCCGGGAACGGCTGATCTTCAAGGAGAAGTTGGGCGAAGGGCAGTTTGGAGAGGTAAGTCCAGTTTCGCCTGCAGCAGAGGTTGGATTGTGGAAGTGGAAAAGTAAGATACTGTTGTGGCCCGCCAGCGGCCAGCAGAGCTAGCAGTAGAGTCAGATAGTGAGGAGGTTGGGGAAGAACATGGACCAGTCCTGGAGGCTGGGGAAGGCTCGGACGAGAGCTCTGTGTCGGAGGCAGAGAGGGGGCCAAGGCCATCTGGCAGTTATCAGCTGCCTCCGGAGCTAGACAGCAGTGAGGCAGAGGAACAGCTGAAGCCTGTTCCCAGTGTGTGCATGCGCAGAGCTGCCAGAAGAAAAGAACAGCTAAGAAATCAGGGTCGACTTGGGAATAAAGCCACAGGTGGATGATGAATGGCCCCTCCCATAGGAAATAAAAAAGGAGCGAAAGGGGAGTGGTTTTTTTGCAGGAAACAATTCATTCGGTCGGTCAGAGACTTATTCAGGAGTGCGAAGATCTGTCTGTGAATCTCAGAGACTCTGTGCCAAGTCTTTCCTTGCATAGCACCGTATTTGGAAAATATTTACATGGCAGCTTTCCAAGCTAGATAAGGTCTGTGGTCATAAATTCACCTTTGAAAGACTGTTTGCCAGGCCTTTGATGAATGTGAATGAGAGGAATTCACATTTGTTTAATAAAAGGGGTTTTGTCGGGACCAGGATTCTGCTTCGTGCTTTTTGGGGAAGCCTAGATCAGAACAGACACACATTTCCAGTGAGTAGTAAAGTAATAGAGGCATGATGGTAGATGCCACCAACGCTTCAGATTTAATTGTGGCATCTCTAAGCCACAGTTTAGAGTTCTAACTCAAGGCACAAATGGTCAGGCTCAAATTATTAGATTTTGGACACATTGCGTGACGAAAGCTCATCTGTATATGTTTGAAAGGTTGGGAAAGATGGAAGATAGACAGGAGTGAAATTCAAAATTTTTCCCTACCAGTTTTGTGGACGTGGCTTGGTGGGCGTGGCAGGGGAAGGATACTGTAAAATCTCCATTTCCACCCTTCTCCAGGGGATGGATACTGCAAAATCCCCATTCCCTCCACACTCCTGGGGGAAGGATATTGCAAAATCTTCATTCCCACCCCACTCTGGGGCCAGCCAGAGGTGGTGTTTGCCAGTTCTCTGTACTACTCAAAATTTCCGCTACCGGTTCTCCAGAACCTGTCAGAACCTGCTGGATTTCACCCCTGAAGGTAGAGGAAGAAGAGGACAACCAGTAGTGATTGGTGCCCTGTTGGAAGACTTGAAGGGTCAAGCTGGGGCCAGAACATTCTGGACAAGGTGTATCTATGTGGTCAGGAAGAGTCAATACTGAGTTAATGGCATATAACCAGGCAATCAAACTTTCCAAATCAGTTGGATTAGAAGCCAGGAGACTAGACAAGTTCTAATCCTGCCTTAGGGACAAAGCCAAGCTCGGTGACTTTGGTTCAGTCATCCTCTCAGACCTAGGAAGAAAAATATTGCGAAGCTATTTCCAAAAAGATCACAAAAACGTCATGGATTTGTTCCTGTAGACCAGGGATCTCCAAATGCTTAGCTCATCGACCCCTTCATGAAGTTCAGATTGTTCATCAACTTCCAAATGTTTATTATATGTAAATAATAAATGCTACTTTAATAGCACTACAAATAATAGGTAATAATAGCAATAATAGAGACAATCAAGGCCACTTGCACCGGTGGCTGACCATTCAACTATGTCTTGCCACTAACCACCTCATCTTCAGGACTAGATGTCTATGGAGATTCTCAGTCATCCAGTCATGGTTGTCCCAAAGGTGCTTTTTCAGGGGGCAACTTTCTTCTCATGAGAAGCGAAACGTCTTCAAAGAAAAACAAAGAAAGTCCAGTTGCCTCTTGAAAAAGCACCTTTGGGACTTCAGGACTAGAGACTAGGGTGGAGCTCTACAGGCACCCCAAAATCGAATCGAATCGAATAACTGAGTTGGAAGGAACCTTGGAGGTCTTCTAGTCCAACCCCCTGCTACGCAGGAAACCCTACACCACTTCAGACAAATGGTTATCCCACCTCTTCTTAAAAACCTCCAGTGTTTGGAGCATTCACAACTTCTGGAGGCAGGTTGTTCCACTGATTAATTGTTCGCACTGTTAGGAAATTTCTCCTTAGTTCGGAGAACCAGTAGTAAAAATTCTGACTGGCCCCACCCCCATCTATTCTCTGCCTCCCGAGTCCCAGCTGATCGGGAGGAAATGGGGATTTTGCAGTAACCTTCCCCTGGATTGGGGAGGGAATGGAGATTTTGCAGTATCCTTCCCCTGACATGCCACCAAGCCACACCCACAGAACCAGTAGTAAAAAAATTTGAAACCCACTACTGTTACAGCGGCATTGAAAACAGTGACTTATGACCATTTTTCATACTTACGACCCTTGCAGCATCCCCATGGTCACATGGCTTAAATACAGATGCTTGAAAACTGGTTCCTATTTATGACGATTGCAGTGTCATGTGATCCCCTTCTGTGACCTTCTGACAAGCAAAAGTCAATGGGGAAGTCAGATTCGCTTAACAACCGTGTTACTAATTTAACAACTGCAGTGATTCACTTAACAAACCGTGGCAAGAAAAGTGGTAAAATGGGGCAAAACTCACTTAACAAATTTCTCACTTAGCAACATCAATTCTGGGCTCAATTGTGGTCATAGGTCGAGGACTACCTGCATTATATTCCGCCACGCTGCCACGTGTTAGAAAGAAATGCGTGGCAGATGGATTGTGGCTAATGGAAACATTTCCTCCAACATTTGTGTTAGCTGACTGGGGAATTCTGGGAGTTGAAGTCCAGACATCTTCAAGTTGCCAAGGTTGAGAGCAATGCCTTACTACATTCACTGTGCCATTATTCACTGTGTCCTTTATGATTCCATAATGGTTCCCTGTTTCCTCTCTCTCCTGGAAAGGTCCACCTGTGTGAGGTGGAGAACCCCCAAGATCTGCCAAGCTTGGAGTTCCCTTTCAACGTGCGCAAGGGACGCCCTCTGCTAGTTGCTGTGAAGATTCTACGCTCGGATGCCACCAAGAATGCCAGGTGGGTGCCTGAGGATGGAAATAAAAATATGCATTGTTAAAGCACAACCCACTGTATATGTTGTGGCCCGCCAGCGGCCTGCGCGGATCGTGACTGTTCCTGACGACGAGGAGGCTGGTGTGGTGTCGCGCCAGCAGCCTGTGCAGCCGGCACTCGTGTCGGACAGCGAGGAGGCTGAAGAGGATATGGTGCCAGAGGCAGAGACTCAGCCAGGGCCTTCAGAACCTCCAGAGGCTCCTTCAAGTGGAGAGAGCGAAGTGGAGGAGCCTCTCCTCAATGCTCGAGCACGCAGGGCTGCCAAAAGGCAGGAGTGGCTACTCAGGAGGAGGAGGTCTCCTCGAGAGTAAGGCTTGAGGATAATTGGCCACTCCCTTAGCCTATTTAAGTCACATGCCGTTAGTAAGTTTCTTGCTAGAAACAACTTGTAATTATCATCAGAGCATTTTTGGAAAAATCTTATCATATCTTGTTTTCTGGGCTGGTTGCCAACCTTTGCCGGACTTTGGTTTATTCTTGCTACTTAATAAATTTGATAAGGACCGTTGGTGTGTGTCAATATCCTCGGGAATCCAGAGCTGGGGCAGAACAGTATACCTTTTGCCAACCTGACCAAGAACCGTGGTGGCGCAGTGGTTACAATGTAGTACTTCTGCTGACTGCCGGCTGACTGCAATTTGGCAGTTCAGATTTCACTAGGCTAAAGGTTGACTCAGCCTTCCATCCTTCCGAGGTCGGTAAAATGAGGATCCAGATTGTTGGGGGCCATATGTTGACTCTGTAAAACCGCTTAGAGAAGGCTGTAAAAGCACTGTGAAGCGGAAATAAAAGTCTTAAGTGTTATTGCTATTCTTCAGCATCCTGCACAGCTTTCTGACGTGTCGTTTTCAATGCCGGAAGTCATGTCAATGGTCAAAGTTTGGGCTGTTTTAAAAACTAGACCTTCTTAATCTGTTTGACCATTGCTAGGACTTCTGGGGTTGAAACCCACATGTCAGAAAGGTGTTCAGGTTCAGGAATGATAAGTTATGCCATGTGTTCCTAACCCGATTCACTCCAGATAAATGTTGACGTAAATGTCCATAATAGAATGTTCTCAGCCTTGATGGACTTAATATTTTATTTACCTGTTTTAAACGTTAGCTCTAGCTTTGCCCATACGTCTCAGTGGGAATTTGTTTGTGACTGCTGACTTTAAGGAAGTAGAAACCCCTCTCTGCATTAATTTGAACTTCCCATTTATTTATATGCTAAAGATTTCTCATTTAGGCTTTACCTGGGAGATAATTTAAAAGGAGTATGTTGCCACAAACTCCGAAAGGCAGCGTTCTGTCAGATAATTCCCTAGGATTAACTTTGATACCAATCCTAAATTCAGCGTTCATTACTGAAATGCCTACTTCAATACAAGTAGTCCTTGACTTATGACCATTTGTTTCGTGACTGTTCGAAGTTATGACTGCACTGAAAAAGTGACTTACGACTGGTGCTCACGTTTATGACTGTGACAATGTCCCAGTCATGTGACTGTCACAGGCAGTCACGTGATTGTGATTCGGGTGCTTGGCAGTGTCCTAGGGTCACATGATCACCATTGGTGACCTTCCTAGCTATCCTTTGAGGAATCTACCTGCTTCGGAGTTTTGCTTGCTATGGATCTATTATTTAGAACCCTGACATGGAGTCTAACAAGCAAATGGGGGAAGATGGATTTGCTTAATAGCTCTGTGGTTTGCTAACAATTACAGCAAAAGTGTTGTAAAATAGGGTGCCTCTCACTCAGTAATGACATTGCTTAGTGATGGAAGTTCCCAATTGTGGTCATAAATTGAGGACTACCTGTATACTTATATCAGGAAGTGTTAGAGATTATCAGGAATCTGGGAAATGAATGGAAGAAAATACACACATAAACAATAAGAAATAGCATAGGACAGTGATGGCTAGCCTTTTTGCTGTCACGTGCCACAAATGGGAGGAGCGTGGGGTGGGGGTCACGCATGCCCGTGCCCACACCCATAATTTAATGCCCCCATTCCCCGCCCCCCGCACATGCATGCATGGACCCCCGCGCTCCCACTTTTGGCACGTGATGGCAAAAAGGTTACCGTTGGGCCCGTTAGGCCCATTTTTCACCCTCCCCAGGCTCCAGAGCAGGGGTGAAATCTAAAATTTTTCCCTACTGGTTCTGTGGGCGTGGCTTGGTGGGGGGGTGTCCTGTGACTGAGTGGGCGTGGCCAACTCAATGTCACTCACAGCTACGCCCACTCAGTCACAAGACCCCCTCCATCAAGCCACGCCCACAAAACCCAGTAGGAAAACTTTTAAAATTTCTATTCTGCTGGCGTGTCCTTACCTTTCTCCCGCGGCTCCGCCCACCCGCCCCATTCCCCGGAGTTGGGGAATGCACCATTCCCCGACTCCGTCCTTGCCACAGAGCCTCTGCCTACTCACCCTTCACCATACAGCTCTGCCCACCCGCCCCATTCCCTGGAGTCGGGGAATGCACCATTCCCCGACTCCTACTGCTCACCTTTCTCCCGCGGCTGGCTGTCAGGGAAGGCAAGCGGCTGAAAGTTACCGGAGTAACTTCTCCGAACCACTGGCCATCATCGCTATCTACTCGTTTGAGCCGGTCCGAACTGGGAGCATTTCACCTCTGCTCCAGAGGCTTTCTAGGAGCCTGGGGAGGGTGAAAACGGCCTCCTCCACCCGCCCAGAGGCCTCCCGGAGGCTGGAAACGGCATGTTTCCCAACTTCCGGTGGGACTGGAAGGCCCAAAATTCAGCTGGCCAGCGCACACATGCCCACTGGAGCTCAGCTAGGGCAACGCTCACGTGCCCATAAATATGGCTCTGCGTGCCACCTGTGGCACGCGTGCCATAGGTTCGCCATCATGGGCAAAGAATAAACCTGATAATAGCTTATTTCACAAAAGGGAGTTTAGCCCAGGTGTGGAGAAATTGGGAAGAAGCATTTCAAAATATACAGACAGACTCTGCCTTAATAACTTCACTATAAATGGAAGAAAAGGGAAGATGAGGACAATCGGCAGCAAAGGGGGTGGACTTAGTTACAGTGGTATTGGTGGCATCATAACAACACCTGGATAATCAGGTGAGAGGCAGACCATCACAGAGAAAATCTATTTTTGTGGTTGCTAAGAGTTGACACCAATTTGACGGCACATAATCAATATGTTTACATTCATAGGAAGACTGTATTGTACTTTGTAAATTGCCACGGTACTTCGATGGCAAAAATGAGGGGATTTTTGATGGTTGAGGGAAAAAAATGGGAACGAATAAATCATTTGAGCCACATGTCCTCTCTTGAGACCTGTCAACTACCTTCCTCATCTCCCTGTCCATGTCTTTTGTTGTCCACACAGGAATGATTTCCTGAAGGAGGTGAAGATCATGTCTCGCCTGAAGGACCCTAACATTGTGAGATTGTTGGGTGTGTGCGTGCGGGACGATCCGCTGTGTATGATCACGGAGTACATGGAGAATGGGGACCTCAACCAGTTCCTGAGTGGACATGAGCTGGAAGACAAGCTGGGTGGCAGCCCCAATGGGAGACCAACCATCAGGTACCTATTCCAAATTTCTGAAATCCTCTTCCAGCATTTTTTCCCCACTTCAGTTTCATTCTCAATTATTTTATCATTTTAGGTTTAATTCCTTTCCCTGTGCCGGGTTAGCTCTTTTCATAAACTTCCCCAACACTTTTGTTTTCAGATTGATTTCAAAATCTAAAGAGAGATTTGTGTCAGAGCGGTTTTGGTGATGTTAACCTCTTTTTCTCAAAATGGTCACCCCGATGCCACAGAATAGAATCACGTAATTATTGTTAAGTCACAATTCCCGGTCGTGTTAAATGTCACTATACTGTAAAAGCGTATAGTGACACCTAACACTACTGGGAATTGTGACCAACACTTCAGCAATAATTATGTAATTCTTTTTTATGGCACCTTGGCGACCATGTTGATAAAAAGAGGGTTAACGTCACCAAAAACTCACATAGAAAGCAGTGGTGGGATTCAGCCGGTTCTGGCCAGTTCTGGAGAACCGGTAGTTAAATTGCTGGCTGGCCCTGCCCCGCCCCTTCTAGGAGTCCGCATGCACCCCATTTTTGCTCCCAGGAGGCTGCAGGGAGGCCTACTAGGCCCAAAATGGGGTGCGGGGGTGCGGCCTCCCTCTCGTGGGGGGGGGGTTGCAGGAGGCCGAGTGCTGCCTGTCACACCCCCTAGCCACACCCACCCAGTCGGTCATTAGGGCAGAGAACTGTGAAGAGCCTTGGTAGTACAGTGGTCTAAAGCACCCTGTTATTAAGACCAGCTGCCTGCAATTACTGCAGGTTCGAATCTCGCCAGGCTCAAGGTTGACTCAGCCTTCCATCCTTTCTAAGGTAGGTAAATTGAGGACCCAGTTATGGGGGCAATAAGCTGACTTTGTATAAATATACAAAAGGATGAAGGCTATTGCTTAATGCACTGTAAGCCGCCCTGAGTCTCCGGAGAAGGGCGGCATATAAATCAAATTAAAAAAAAAAAAAAAAACTGGTTTTTAAATTATTTGAATTCCACCACTGATAGAAAGGTAATAAATATAGCCATTGACTCTTAAACCGCTGCGTAAATGCTGATGCCTTTCATCTCTAAAGAGCTCAGAAATGGCTCATATTTTAAAAGAAGCATTTGAAACTCAACAAGATGGATTTTAGCTTGGAAATCCTGAAAAAAAAAAATCCAGAGATGGAAGTGCCCATTTCACTAGGAAAAAAGGATGAGAATGTGAGGTGATAATGTTTCACTGAATTTAGTGGATCATTAAAATCTTGAGATGGCTTCGCTCTGATTCCTTTGTATTTTAGCTTGCTTGGTTTAAGTACCAAGCACTGTCCCAATGCCTGGTGGGAATATCTTCTGCACAGGTAGTCTTCGATTTACAACAGTTCATTTAGTGACCAAAGTTAACAACAGCACTGAAAAAAGTGGCTGATGGCCATTTTTCACACTTATGACCGTTGCAGCATCCCCACAGTCACATGATCAAAATCCAGATCCTTGGCAATTGGTTCCTATTTATGACGGCTGCAGTGTCCTGAGGTTATGTGATCCCGTTTTGTGACCTTATGACAAGCAAAGTTCAATGGGGAAGCCAGGTTCATTTCACAACCGTGTTACTAACTTAAGAACTGCGGTGATACACTTAACAACTGTGGCAAGAAAAGCCGTAAAACGAGGCAAACTCACTTAACAAGTGTTTCACGTAGCAACATAAATTTTGAGCAACATAACTCAAGGACTACCTGTATTTGCTCTTGTAGAGGGGCAGAGAGTGAGATACGCATTTTTTAAATTAACATTCTTGCCATTTTTTCTTCCTTTCCCCCCACTTCTCAGCTATCCCACTTTGGTCCATTTAGGGGCTCAGATAGCCTCAGGAATGGCGTTCCTTGCCTCCCTCAATTTTGTGCACCGGGATTTGGCAACCCGAAACTGCCTGGTAGGTGAAGGCTTCACCATCAAGATCGCAGACTTCGGCATGAGCCGGAACCTCTATGCCGGAGATTATTATCGCATCCAAGGCCGAGCTGTGCTCCCGATCCGCTGGATGGCTTGGGAGTGCATTCTCATGGTGAGTGTGTGAAGTGACGAGCTTCAAACACAGGTAGTCCTCGCTTAATGACAGTCCTGACTAGCAACAATTTGAAGGTATGATAGTGCTGAAAAAAAAAGGACAGACCTGAAAAAGAGCAAATCTAAAAGAGGTTCATTAGGATTTTTAAAAAATTGCTTACGTTATACAAAAAATTGTATATATGTTTATAACTTTGCTTTATAAAGGAACATTCAAGAGCAGCACCAAGAAAATAAATAGATAAAGGTCAGCTTTCTGAAATCAAGCACTGTCCTTTATAATAAAGGACATATATTCCCTGTAGGTATAAGAGTAAGAGGAAGAAAAAAATAATCAGACTTGCAATGTTTATCTTATTATAGCCTATCTTAATGAAGTTATAGTAGGTGGCTCAGTGGCTAAGACACTGAGCTTGTCGATCAGAAAGGTCGGCAGTTTGGCGGTTCGAATCCCTAGTACAGGTCTCCTGCGAGAGGAGGGGGTTGGACTAGATGACCTCCAAGGTCCCTTCCAAATCTGTTATTGTTAAGGTTAGGCCTTCCAGGAAAAAAAAAGCAGCAGCACTTTCAGCCCCTATGAGTCGTGGAAGCTGTTGTGATGTTTTTTTACTTGGGATTTTATATTTTCGATTTGTTTTTCCGGCTTGCCCTGACCAGAGCCCTCAAAGGTTGAAACATGTTGTAAAACTGGTTTAATAAATCCAGGAATGTCATTTTTTTCCCTCCCCTCAGGGTAAGTTCACCATGGCCAGTGACGTTTGGGCATTTGGAGTTACGCTGTGGGAGATTCTAATGCTGTGCCAAGAACAGCCATACAGCCAGCTCACGGATGAAGCTGTAATCGAGAACGCCGGCGAGTTTTTTCGGCATCAGGGCAAACAGGTAAACAATGTGACTGTTTAACAACATGCCTATTATACCCTGTTTCCCCAGAAATAAGATCCAACTGGAAAATAAGTCCTAGCATGATTTTTCAGGATGCTCGTAATATAAGCCCTACCCCCAAAATAAGCCCCAGTTAAGATTGTCAGCCAAATCAATAGAGCCCTGGTGGCGCAGCAGACTAAAGCACTGTTATTAACATCAGCTGCCTGCAATTACTGCAAGTTCAAATCTCACCAGGCTCAAGGTTGACTCAGCCTTCCATCCTTTCTAAGGTAGGTAAAATGAGGACCTGGATTGTGGTGGCAATAAGCTGACTTTGTATAAAATATACAGAAGTATGAAGGCTATTGCTTAATGCATTGTAAGCCGCCCTGAGTCTCCGGAGAAGGGCGGCATATAAATCAAATAATAATAAAAAAAAAGGATGCATTTAGTACCATATTTGCCCTAAAATAAGCCCTAACCAGAAAATAAGCCCTAATGCATCTTTTGGAGCAAAAATTAATATAAGACCCAGTCTTATTTTCGGGGAAACAGGGTATAAATGTATTTATATAATACATTAGACTAGGACTCACACAGGTACATGTATAGGCAGTCCTCAATTTACGACTACAATTGAGCCCAACATTTATGTTGCTAATTTGTTAAGTGAGTTTTGTCCCAATTTAAAATTTTTCTTGACCCACATTTGTTAAGTGAATCATTGCAGTTCTTTCTTTTAATCTTGCAATTACACATGGTTATTAAGTGAACTTGGCTTCCCCATTGACTTTGCTTGGCGGAAGTTTGCAAAAGGGGATTCCATGACCCCCAGAGCATTGCAACCGTCATAAATGTGAGTCAAGCATCACATGACCATGTGGGGATGCTGCAGTGGTCGTAAGTGTGAAAAATTGTCATAAGTCACATTTTTTAGTGCTGTTGTAACTTCGAGGTTACTTCAGGATCAAACTCTACACTGTAGGCAGGCACAGTACATTCTAACCACTGCGCCACCAAGACCTTGAATCTTTTAAGATTAAGCTTTAAGAAAATCCAGGCTCTGTCTTTGGCTGGCTGATCTCAGAGCCATGTCACACTGTCTCTTTTCCTCCATCTTCAGGTCTATCTCTGCTGTCCGTCCACCTGCCCCTTGGCTGTCTATGAGATGATGTTGAGATGCTGGGCAAGAGAGGCCAAGGACCGCCCATCCTTCCAACACCTGCACTGCTTCCTGGCTGAGGATGCCCTCAATATGGTGTGAACCAAACTAGCACTGGCCATCGGAGGCTGTGTTGAGAAGTTGGACAGCACCATAGAGACTGCTGGAGACTGGATGCGGCTCAGAGGCCTTCATGCTCCAGAGCATTTTTGTGGGACATCTGGTCGTTCAGCCTTTGCTCATCCAAATCTCACCATTCACCTTCCGATATGTGGTTCTCTTTCTCGACTCTTTTTTCTTTTTGCCTGGTCATCTCTTAACTAACTTATTTCATCACACGATCCAAAATTGTTATTCTGACATTCTTACCCGATGGTTTGTTTTTCCACTCGTGTAAAACTCCTATTTCTCCTTGTCCTAAATCAGCTTTAAACCAACTTGGTGCCTTCCTGCTTTGTCTAGAAACTACCATTCTCAAAGTTTTTTTTTTAGCATTTATCAACCACAGAGTAAGCAACCGGGGGCCCCCCATGAGTCTGTCCCATATTCCGTCAAGAACATTTGCTGCAAAGGACAGTTGTAAGTCCAAAACATCTGGCGAACATGAGCTTGTCTGTAGCCAGAGACCATGTTGGCTAGAAAGGCTGAACACATCTGGGAGACACCCAAGCAAGGAAGCTGCTCTGTCAAATGTAGCCCTATTCATCCTGCCATAATTGGAAGAAATATTTTATGACTTGTTCTTCCAAATGTTTTTTTTCTCTTGCATCATTCTAGGTCTTTCTTCTGTCCTTTGATCTCCAGGTTTTGAGGGTGAGCTAAGGAAGCAGGGTTAGTGGCTAAGGTATTTACTGAAGCCCCCTTTTTCTGTTTTCCTTCCTTCAGCAGCAAACTGGGCACAGTATAATGTTCTGATTGGGCTATTCATGTCCTTTCCATCCATTCAGTGCTAGCAGCTCTATAAGCAGGTCTCCTACAGAGGACTGTAAACTAGAGGTGAAATCCAGCAGGTTCTGACAGGTTCTGGAGAACCGGTAGCGGAAATTTTGAGCAGTTCGGAGAACCGGCAAATACCACTTCTGGCTGGCCCCAGGAGTGGGGTGGGAATGGAGATTTTGCAGTATCCTTCCCCTGCCACGCCCACGCCCACCAAGCCATGCCCACAGAACTGGTAGTAAAAAAAAAATTGAATTCCACCCCTGCTGTAAACCCAAAGGACCTCGTCCCCCAATTTCACAGTCAGACCCATCCCTAAGTAACCCTAGATTTCAGCCCCTCATTGAGAAGATGAGGAGAGGATATTCACGTTGGCTTGCTTAGCAGGCGTCTGTAAGGATGGCTGCAGTAAAATACCTAAACATTTTGAACAATCGAGCACCGTACAATATGTGCATTTTGCCACTTTGAATACTAACACTCCCTTTTTTTTTTTCATACCCTCCAATTCTTTCCTTTGACACTCCAGAGAAATTGTGGGGGAGCACTCTTCCCCCCCCCCTCCGTCCTTCACACACTCCTTTAGCTTGCCAAATTAGATTTGGGGGTTTTGAATGCTCTTTAATGGGATCCTAACAGAAACATTACACTGGATTTATAAGCGAAGTTGGGGTGATTGTTCCATCCATTGCTGAAAGCTTTTCCTTCCTTCCTTCCTTCCTTCCTTCCTTCCTTCCTTCCTTCCTTCCTTCCTTCCTTCCTTCCTTCCTTCCTTCCTTCCTTCCTTCCATATGATTTCAAACTGAACTGAACACATATCTTTTGTGGTTAAAGGTTGGATTCATGCACAGCAACCTGTGTAACACGGTGTGCAAGGGTCTCTCCGGATCTTCCATAAAAGCTATTGGTGTTGGTATGGGGGCTTGGATGAGAACATGGGAGTTGTAATCTATCAGAGCTGGGAAGGCCTAATGTTAAGCAAGGCTACCGTGCACTGTAATTCACTAACATTGAGGGAAGGGGGTGTGAACTGGATTTCATTCATAACCTTTGCATAATGGAAGATTAGCGTTCCATTATGTAGCGTTCCACTGTTTGTGTCTGATGCCTTTCTCCAGAAAGTCTGTCTGTCTATCTCTCTGCCTCTTTATCTGTCTCTGTTTCTCCCTCTCCCTCTTTTTTGCTGTATTCCCCCCCCCCCACCTTCTCCTTTTCTGTGAAAGTCTGCATGTGTCAAAAGGGATATTTTGGGCCTTTGACAGACTCCATCTGAGGGGGCTGCATTTTCAGCTTTAGATTCATGGATTAACACTGGCAAAATAACTGGGACCATCTGGTCCAAGCACACTGGGATTAATTAAGCACTGGATGTTTGGAGAAGCTGGAAGAAAGAAGTGGCTTCAAAGATACTTTACGAATCCATGGTTGGCCAAGAGATACCTGGTTCTCGCTGTTGTCAAGAGTGGACAAGAAAAGAAGGAAGGAACTGAGATTGGCCGGATCTGACGTGGCACCGACCGGACTTTGATCTGGATGTGTTCATGGACTGAACCGAAAAAAAGAATGGATGCTGGTTCCTCATAAGGACCAGTTTTGCCATTCCACATCCTCCAGATCATCCCAAAATATGAGGACTTGGCCCTGTTCTTTGTACACTTGTTTGTTTGTTTTTTTCCTGGAGACTTGAGGTGACCTGATTGTAGATACTGTACTGTATAAAAGGGTGGTTGGAAAAAATGCACTTTTCCAAACTAAAGAGAAGAGTCAGGAAATCAGTGCGCGAGTTTTTCTTTTCTCCTGTGATTCCATGATAAAGATGCCACTCCAAAAGTGCCCTGGAAGTTAGCCATGGCATCCGGGCACATTCCTAGCTGCCATCTGCGTTGGATCACACAGGCAACTTCTGACAGGCAACCTATGCAATAAATACCTTGGTGGAAAGGAGACAAAAGGACAAAAAGACTTTCTTTTTAGCCTCCAACACAATATTGTTTAATGTCTTAAGCAATAAATATATTTTGTTAAGTAATTAATTCACCAAGCCTCTTTCAAAGTTGTAGAAAGTTGCAGAAACGGGAATTCCCAATGTCCTCAATAGGTCCTAAAATAATTAAGAGCTTTCTATGCTTTTGGTGGAGGCATCCTTTATCAGAAAAAAAAAAAAAACCCACAACCCAAGTTAAAACATAAGTGACAAACATTTGTTGAACCTGGTCCTTCAGAAGTTACCGTTGTGCAGCTCAGTCTTACATGTTTTTGCTTAGAGCAGGGGTGTATCAAACCCGCGTCGTCATGTGGCATATTACGACTTTTTTCCCCTTTCCCTAAACCGGGAGTGGGCGTGGCCAGCGCATGACAAATCCGGCCTGCGGGCCGCGAGTTTGACACTCCTGAAGATTTGTAGGGTTCGTTGACAACTCAACGATTGTATAGACTATATAGAACGTCCTATTCTGTTAAATTGATTGCATCCAGATTTATGCAATTGAAAGAAATTCTAACACTGAAAACCAAGGACAGGGTTCACGCACAGTAGTAACCCAGGGCTTGTTTTAATCATGGTTTGTTCGATGGTCTGAATGCTCATGTTGCAAGCTGTAAACCATGACTTATAAGCCACAGTGGCTTGGTATGTAAAACATGCGTATTAAAAACAAACGGAGCTGTTGTTTTACGATATTGTCAGAAAGTGCAAAAGGTTGTGTGGTGGTGTTCTTTGGCAGACATCTTGAATAGATTACCATATTTGGGCTGTAAAAATCTAGAGAACTGCTAAAGGCAGCAAGCAGTAGGTTTCATGTACCTCTTTGCTTCCTCTGACTGTTCATCTGGATTTTTTGCAGTCCAGAGATGATAGTCCTACTTGTGCAAAAGAGGGTGTAGTGTGTGATGCACTTCTGAATTTTAGTTCTTGTGTCTTTTTTCAAATATGTACAAATGCGAGAAAAGCTTTTCCATACATAGAATGATTCCCTGGAATCAGCGTGCAAAGGGAGGTATGCTACGGTTATATTTCTATTCTCTCAGGAGGAAGTACCACAAAGCTGAATGTTTTTTTTCCAAGAAATTGTATATAGAATTGTAGCTTTAGTCATGACTAACTGTTGCTTGATGGGGGTAAGCTAATGTTTCAAGTATTTTCAATTGTTTGAAATTTACCCGTCTTAATTACAGTAGATGTATATTTCTGTTTGAAAATGTTTCAGTGGTACAGTGTGCCTATAACAGCTTCTTTTTTGTTTGTTTGTTTCATCATCTCTCCATTTATCCTGTCAAATGCCTTTTTTTGTGTTTTCCTGGGAATACTTGTAGCTGTTTGTTTCTTTATGTGTATCGGGATGTGTATATATTTGAAGAGCAGAAAAAAAAATAGATTTTTTTACATTAATATATAGAAGTTTGGGGGTTCGTTTGTTTCTAGTTCCTTTCCATTTATGTGGTGAAATAAAACGCTTTGCATTTTGTATACTACCACAATTGGTCTGTGAAAGTCAGCCTTTCTACTCACAGAAAAGAGAATGAAATTGCACTGGAGGATGTGCAAAAAATTAATTTATGAAAAGAACCCATATCATATTTGAATGTAGCTGTATAATGATATAAATTCAAGGGTTAGGAAATGTCAGCGTATAGGTATACAACTAGTAGTCACTAAATGAATGGCCATTAAGCGAGGACTACCTGTGTAGCTATATGCTTAAATTTCCCAGCCCTTAAATAGACCATTTACAGCACAAAGCAGTTCATTTGATCACATCTACGCAATCACACACACACACACACACACATATCAGGATGAAATGCCCTGAAGTCTGCTACCGGTTCGCTTTGCTACCGGTTTGCTTCATGCGCATGCATGCGCAGTGCGTGGCAAACACGTGCTTTGTATGCATGTGCACTGCATGCGCTACCGCGCAGCGCTGAAAAAGGATTAAGAAGCCTTTTCTGAGTCTGCAAAGATAAGCAGAAAGCGAGGGGTGGGACAGCTGTGCCACACGATATAGATTCTAAATCCAATCTAAATTGCATGGCACAGCTGATCATCGGAAATACCGGTTCGCCTGAACCTGTAGCATTTATAGCATTTGCATAATAAATATCATTTTATTACTACCAGTTCGGGCGAACCGGTCCAAACCAGTAGCATTTCACCCCTGACACATACACACATCCTGCTCAGCTCTAATATGATTTTATTAGATTTTGACTTGGAGTAACATGGGGACCTACCCAGGCATTGTGGCTACTTCAGCAAATTGCAGTTTAACAACCACCAACTTAACAATACTTTTGCATGACTATGCCACATTATTCTCGTTTTGGAGGTTTAAGGGGGTAATTTTCTTTCTTCTAGTAACTTCCTCTTTTGGACTTCCTATTTGAGCTTTGCAGTGGTGTTCTCCTGTGAGGCCCAAAACCAAGAATGACATGGGGCAATTCTTCCAAAGAAGGTTCTTTATTGTTTCACACCTATAGACAGAATCTTGCCAGATTGAGGTCTATTGTATCTGCATCTATACTATACTCTGGGAACTATTAAGGAGCAGTTGTCTTCATCCTTTTTCTTCCACACATGATAATCTGGCCTGGGTTGCCTCTTACACCACCGGAATGCCTCCCTTCCCTCCTGGGGATTCCCTCCTATGCATCCCATCCCATCTCCTCTAATAAAAGCCAGTGAGCCCTCCGAACAAGCAAACGAAGAATCCAAAATAAATAAATAAAATAATTCAATTATTTTACCAAAATGAAGATGGATTTTGTGCATGTGTAAAGTACATTTTACACGTGTAAGGTGATGATGGGTGTGCTGTTGGAAGATCTCAAAGGTCCAAGTTGGCAGCAGGTTGCAGAAGACTTTCCGTGTGGTCAACAAGAATTAACACTGATTTGGTGATATATCAATTCTCAGCCACCTATTGTTGATGCTGAAATAAGTCACCTGTGATTGGGTGAATTGCTCTGATGTCAGAGAATGCTGATGAATATCCGAGCTGCTGGACACAATTGTTAGAGTTCAACAGCAAAGAATGTTTACAAACAATTGCTACTTTAAGGGTGAGTGAAAAGGTAAAGTTTGCATGCTGCAGTGGATAATCGATTACTGGGTTATTGATAGTTCACAGATACGGGTTGTCTTTAGCTGACGGCTGCAGCTGAACCCAAAATTTCTCTTGCTAAGCAAGACAGTTGTTAAGCAAATGTTGCTCCATTTTATGACCTTCCTTGCCACAGCTGTTAAAGTGAATCACTGCCGTTGTTAAATTAGCCCCATGGTTGTGAAGTGAATCTGACTTCCCCCTTTGACTTTGTCAAAATGTCACAAAAGGTGATCACATGATCCTGGGACACTGCAACCAGCATAAATATGAACCAGTTGCTAAGCATCTTGAATTTTTTATCATGTGCTGTGGGGATGCTGTAATGATCATAAGTATGAAAAATGGTCATGCCACTTTTTTCCAGTGCTGTTGTAACTCTGGTCACTAAACGATCTCTTGTAAGTCGGGGACTACCTGTACTTGAAAGGATGGGAATTCTGCAAACCATTCACATTTAACACCAAGGACTTGGCGGTTACATTTTGTAACATGCTGAAGGGTTAACTTAATGTGTTGTATGGGAGCCGCATGGCGCTCCCATACAACACCTCTCCTGCGTGAGCTGCACTGGCTCCCAGTGGTCTTCCGGGTGAGCTTCAAGGTGTTGGTTATCACCTTTAAAGCGCTCCATGGCATAGGATCTAGTTATCTTCGAGACCGCCTGCTGCTACCGACGGCCTCCCATCGACCTGTGCGCTCCCACAGAGAGGGCCTCCTCGGGGTGCCATCAGCCAAACAGTGCAGGCTGGTGACCCCCAGGGGGAGGGCCTTCTCTGTGGGGGCACCTACCCTCTGGAATCAGCTGTCCCCAGAGATAAGGAGAATCCAAGACCTCGGTGCCTTCCGCCATGCCCTTAAAACCTTCTTTTTCCAGCAAGCCGGGCTGGCCTAACATTTTTTAAAATGTTTTTAATTGTTTGTTACTGTTTTTAATCATGGGGCCAAATTTATATATATCTTTTTAATTGTATTTTAATGTTTGTAGTTTATGTTTTTACTTGGCTGTTCACCGCCCTGAGTCCTCAGGGAGAAGGGCGGTATACAAATTTAACAATAAATAAATAAAATCAGAATAGAGATGGAAGGGACCTTCGAAGTCTCCTAGTCCAACCTCCTGCTCAAGCAGGAGACCCTTTACCAGTGATATCTAACTTTTTTGCTATCACGTGCCAGGAAGGGGGGGAGCAAGGGAGATTTGTGCATGCGTGTGCCCACACCCATAATTCTATGCACCCTGCCTTGTGCATGCGCGCACAACCCCCTTCCCCCCACTCTTGGCACACGATGGCCCAGTAGGCCTGTTTTTCTTTCCCACCTGGCTCCAGATCCTCTCTATGCATCTGGGGAGGGTGAAAACAGCCTTCCCCACCCCCTTGGAGGCCCTCCGGAGACCTGAAACGGCCCATTTCCCAATTCCCGGTGGGACAGGAAGTGACTTTTTTGCTTCCCCAGCCTCCAGAGCCTTTCTAGAAGTCTCTGGAGCCTGGGACTGCAAAAATGTCACTTCCTGTCCCACCGGGAGTTGGGAAATGGGCCATTTTAGGCCTCCGGAGGGCCTCCAAGGGGGTGGGGAAGGCTGTTTTCACCCTCCCCAGAAGCATAGAGAGGATCTGGAGCCAGGTGAGAAAGAAAAACGGGCCTTCCCCCGCCCCCCCAGGCCCTTTGGAGGCAGGAAACAGCCTGTTTCCCTACTTCTGGTGGGCCCAGAAGGCCCGAAAATCAGCTGGCCAGTGCACACATGCGTGCCGCAGTTGAGCTGGCATGCCCACTGATATGGCTATGCGTGCCACCTGTGGCACATGTGCCATAGGTTCACCATCATGGCCCTATACCATTTCAGACAAGTGACTTTCCAGTCTCCTTAAAAACCTCCAGTAATGAAGCACCCACAACTTCTGGAGGCAAGCTGTTCCACTGGTTAATTGTCCTCACTGTTACGCTGTTTCCCCGAAAATAAGACCTCCCCGGATAATAAGCTCTCCCTGAAAATATTTAAACACATGCGCAGCCAATCCCCGCCATTTCCTCTGGTTAGGGTTTGGGAGAGAGAACTGGAAATCAGTAAGATGGCAAGAGGAGTTCCACACACCCCAAAATAATATGACCTCCTCAAAAATAAGGCCAAGCACTTATTTTGGGGTTCAAAAAAATATAAGACAGGGTCTTATTTTGGGGGAAACACGGTAGGAAGTTTCTCCTTAATTCCAGGTTGCTTTTCTCCTTGCTTAGTTTCCACCCCTTGTTTCTTGTCCTGCTTTCTGGTGCTTTGGAAAATAAGTTGATCCTGTCCTCCTCCTGGCAGCCCCTCAAATACTGGAATACTATCATGTCCCCCCTGGTCCTTCTTTCCTCTAGACTCGCCGTACCCCAAATCCTGCAACCGTTCTTCATACGTTTTAGTCTCCAGACCTTTAATCATCTTAGCTGCTCTTCTTTGCACTTTTTCCAAAGTGTCAACATCTATTATTATTTTTTTGGACATGGCTACATTGTCAAATCCTTTTGTTCTGAGCCTTCACATCTGACAAGTTAACCCATGTTACCAATAACTTTTTGCCGGGGCTGTTTCCTCCTTCCCCATCAGTTGCCACAATCGTTTGATCCACCCACTGATGCCCTGTGTTAGCATCATTACTGGCCTTTCTGTCCAGCTCTTTCTCCAACCCCTCCCTCCCTGCTCCCTCCCTCCCAACCTGGATGCAGTAGTGTTAATGCAGTGGTGTGAAAAAAATGCTGATGCAGCTTTGCTAGCATGCTGAGGGTTTGCAGAGGTGGAAAAATGCTGCATTATCATTGCTACACAGAACCCAGCTACAGTTTTCAGTTCCTGAACTCTTCCCTCTCCCCTTGAAGCTGAGTGCCAAGAACAAGGACGAGCTGGGCAGGAGACAAGAACTACAATGGAGGAAAAGTGGGGGAGAGCCATTCAAACTAGAAAAGAGCATTTCAACCCAAGGGTAAGAAAGCAACTTAACTATTTACTTCAGCTGATTCTTTGCCTCTGAAGCCAGGAGGTGGAGAAGGGGAAGAATACCTGATATTTCCTGAGAAAGTTAGGAGGTTCTAAACATACTTAATGGGAAGTGAATCTATTTTAATTCAATGGTTGCTTACTCCTGAGTCAACTTGACTCAAACAGCTTTGCTCTTCCCTTGCAAAACAGACTCTAAAACTGAAAGAACTGAATAAAAAGTTGGAATAGAAATAAATATACTTTCAAGTGGTCCGTGTGAGTTATAAATACTATTTTCACTAAATTTATTGCATTAAGCGAGTTCCTGCAAGACATTATTTGTTGCTGTGGTGATTTTTGGAATGAATTCTGATCTCTTGTTAATCTTGCTCCTGATGGATTTTCCGTACAGTTCCAAAAGAAGTCAAATTTCAGTTAAAATCCTCCCTGGAAATCTGTGTTATTAGCAAGTGACTTTGGGGTTTAGTAGAAGGTGGGTGGAATTCTCTACAGTGGCTCAAAATCTTGGTTTGAATCTCTCTCAAATCCCAATCTGGTGAGATACTGTATAAATCTCTCCTCCACCACCCTCCATGGCTGAAAAGTGATTCTGCTGTGCAGATTTAAGATTTCTTAATAGAAAGCATGCAAAGGACTAGCCAGGCTCTAAATAGTGCTGGATTAAATGCTTAATGTTGCTGGACATTGATTCCATGCTAGCAATTTGTTTATTATTGGCACCAGGTTTCCGGATTATGTAGGAAGAGGCTGATATAGAAAAAAATGGGAACAGGAGGGTTGATTTCTTCTAAAGCAAGTTTTCTGAAGGATTAGACCTGGATGATTCGGAGGAACTCAACATTCCAGGAAACAAAAGTAATAAGTTCTACCTTGAATTTCTAAAAGGAGAATTCGGGGTTATGTTCCACCTCAATCTCCAAGCTGGGATTTGAGGACCCAGAGTATAGAAGATGGGATTTGGCATTTTCTTTCTTTCTTTTTTTTTTTTGTAGCCTTAGGAACTCGAATGCACTCCGACTGGCATAACTTCATTGACTTCAGATAGATTAACAGAGTTGGAAGGGACCTTGTAGGTCATCTAGTCCAACCCCCCGGCCAAGCAGGAGACCCTACACCATTTCTGACAAATGGCAGTCCAGTCTCCCCTTGAAACCTCCAGGATGAAGCTCCCACAACTTCCGAAGGCAAAGCTGTTCCATTGGTTGATTGCTCTCACTGTCAGAAAATTTCTCCTTATTTCCATGTTGAATCTCTCCTTGATCAGTTTCCATCCATTATTCCTTGTCTGGCCTTCAGGTGCTCTGGAAAATAGGTTGACGCCCCTCCTCTTTGTGGCAGCCCCTCAAATATTGGAACACTGCTATCATGTCTCCCCTGGTCCTTCTCTTCATTAGACTGGCCATGTCCAGTTCCTGCAACTGTTCATCATATGTTTTAGTCTCCAGTCCCCTAATCATCCTGGTTGCTCTTCTCTGCACTTTTTCTAGAGTCTCAACATCTCAACAACATTGCTTCTCAGTATCTGCTAGACATCTATTGGATTAATTTCAGCCCCCTTCCTTGACTTCAGAAGCAAAAAGCCGCTTATATGGGAGATTTCCTTTTATTTTATTCTCTATTTTGTGAGGTAGGCCAGGTTGGAAGAGAACTACCGTCTGGCCACCTAATGATCCATACAATAGTCTTTGACTTATGACCGCAGTGGAGCCCAAAATTTCTGTTGCTAAGCAAAGCAAGTGTTCAATGAGTTTTGCCCCATTTTATGACCTTTCTTGCCACAGTTCTTAAGTGAATCCCTCCAGTTGTTCAGTTAGTAACACGGTTGTTAAGTGAATCTGGCTTCCTGGTTGACTGCTTGTTGGAAGGTCGTGAAAAGGTGACCATATGACCCTGGGACACTGCAACTGTCATAAATACACGCCAGTTGCCAAGCCTCTGAATTTTGATTACCTGATTCTGGGGATGATGCAACAGTCGTGTGAAAAAGGGTCATAAGTCACTTTTTTCGGTGCTGTAGTAACTTTGAATGGTCACTAAATGAATGGTTGTAAATTGAGAACTACCCTGTTTCCCCAAAAATAAGTCCTCCCCGGATAATAAGCCCAATCAGGATTTTGAGCACATGCGCTAAAATAAGCCTTCCCCAAAAATAAGCCACCTCCCAAAAATAAGCCCTCCCTGAAAATATTTAAGTGCCATTTCCTCTGGTTAGGGTTAGAGAGACAGAGGTGGAAATCAGGTAAGACGGCAAGAGGAGCCCCGTCTTGCTCCATGTGCCCCAAAATAATAAGACCTCCCCCAAAAATAAAACCAAGTGCTTATTTTGGGGTTCAAAAAAATATAAGACAGGGTCTTATTTTCGGGGAAACACGGTGCTTGGAATTTCGAGGAACACTAGTAAAATATTTATGGATGGGTGGTACAACAGGAAAGAAACATGCAGGATTTCTCAACCTCAGCCACTTTAAGATGTGTAGACTTCAACTCCCAGAATCCCCCAGCAAGCAAGGAGAATTCTGGGGAAGGGTGGCTGGGGAGTTCTGAGAATTGAAGTCTGTACATCTTAAGGTTGCCCGAGTTGAGAAACACTGAAATTGGAGCACAATGCATTTCTGTTGGAGGAGTTTTTCATGCAGCAGAACAAACCTCAAGTTACTTTCCCACTCATCCACTCACTCACCCACTCATCATACTTTTAAGAGTTATTGTCTTAATAATAAAAAGAAACATATCAGTTGTCATAGAAGTTTTGATAAGGATATCGAGAAGCAAGGCTTCAATTAACACACATTCCTTCTAAGCTTCTATCTTGCTAAGATGTCCCAAGAATTTGTTTTCCTCACAACCCTTAGGACTATGGAATTATTCTTCAGGTTATCTTTTCATTCATCTGTCGATTCATGCAAGAGATCCACACCAAACCAGAAACCTGAGTTCTGTGGTTGCTTAGGAAAGAACTGGGGATGCATAATAATTCAAACGATTTAATTCAGAATGATTTCTTTCTTATTTCAAAGTAGAAAAAAATGTTGTTGTTTTTTTAAAGGGCTTCATGGACACTGAAATATTCTTTAAATGACAAAGGCTGAAATAATCATAATAAAAAAAAAAGCTTTCCTGAAGATCCAGAAAAACCTGGTGTTAGCTGCCACCTTATACTTGCTTGTGCTTCCACAGACTGCCATGAATTGTGGGGAGGGAGGCGGGCGGAAGGCAAGGGGGGAAATGAAAATTAAGTTTCAGAAGCAGGGAGGAAAGCAGGAAAAGTAAAGTTAAGTTCTGAATCTCTTGGAGTTGCTGTTTCAGTCACCTGGCATACCAGCTGCATATCTTCCTGTACACAACTGGCCATTACAAAAACATCCTGCCTGAACTTGGTTGGTGGCACAGGGTGAGTGATGGGAGGGGAAAGTTAAACTTAGGGCTTTTGGCATGTGATGCTCAGTTCTGGCTACGCATCACTGCAACGCCCTTCTAATAAAACGATGCCTTTCTCAATAGGTGGAGCCAAGGATGGTTTTTATTTAGAGGTTTAAGTGGCGGCAGGTCTGACACATTGAGGGGTTTGCCTGCCCTGCAAAGAGCTGTGAGAATCACTTCGAGGAAGAGGAGGAAGAGACGCAGCCCAGACAAAGGTGTGATAAAAAGTTTCTGTGTGCAAAATAGGAATGCAATTGGAGAAAACGTCTCAGGGTTTCTCCTTCCTGGTTCACTTTAGGATGAAGGCAGGAAGCGCCTTCAGACTCTGTTTCTGTAACCCTGTAAGAAAAGTAGTTTTAGTGTTCATGATTTTGGTGTTCAAGGCTGATCTGTCTGGGATGGCAGACACCCAGTGGTGGGATTCAACCAGTTCGCACCACTTCGGGAGAGCCGGTTGTTAACTTTCTGAGCAGTTTGGTGAACTGGTTGTTGGAAGAAATCATTAGGGCAGAGAATCGATTGTTCGATCACTTGAATCCCACCACTGCAGACACCCCTTCGCCTCAGTCTTCCAGTACTTGAGGGGCTGTCACAGACAAGAGAGGGTTGACTTATTCTCCAGAGCAGGACAAAAAGTAACAGATGGAAACTTGTCAAAGGAGAGATCCAACCTAGAATTAAGGAGAAATTTCTTGAAAGTAAAAACAACCAGTGAAATGCTTGCTTCCAGAATAGAATGGAATGGAATGGAATGGAATAGAATAGAATAAGAGGGAAGGAAAGGAAACCACTTCAGACAAATAGTTATCCAATATCTTCTTAAAAACTTCCAGTGTTGGAGCATTCACAACTTCTGGAGTCAAGTTGTGCCACTGATTAATTGTTCTGTCAGGAAATTTTTTCTTAGTTCTAGGTTGCTTCTCCCCTTGATTAGTTTCCACCCATTGCTTCTTGTCCTGCCTTCAGGTGCTTTGGAGAATAGATTGACTCCCTCTTCTTTGTGGCAACCCCTGAGATATTGGAACATTTATATCATATCAGCCTTAGTCGTTCTTTTCATACACATACCCAATTCCAGCAACCATCTTTATATGTTTTAGCCCCCTAATCATCTTTGTTGCTCTTCTCTGGACTCTTTCTAGAGTCTCAACATTTGTTTACATCGTGGCGACCAAAACTGAATGCAGTATTCCAAGTGTGGCCTTACCAAGGCATTATAAAGTGGTGTTAACACTTCATGTGATCTTGATTCTATCCCTCTGTTTATGCAGCCCACAACTGTGTTGGCTTTTCTGGCAGCTGCTGCACACTGCTGGCTCATATTTAAATGGTTGTCCACTAGGACTCCAAGATCCCTCTCACAGTTACTACTATTGAGTGAGGTACCACATATATTGTACCTGTGCATTTTGTTTTTCTTGCCTAAATATAGAACCTTACTTTTTTCATTATTGAATTTCATTTTGTTAGATAGGGCCCAATGTTCAAGTCTGTCAAGTTCCTTCTGAATCTTAAGCCTATCTTCTGGCTATTCCTGGTAGTTTGGTGTCGTCTGCAAATTTGATGAGTTCCCCATCTATCCCCTCATCCAAATCATTGATGAAGATGTTGAAGAGTACTTGGGGTACTCCACTGCATATTTTCCTCCATGTAGATGCAGTTCAATTGAGGACTACATGTTGGGTGTGGTTGATCAGCCAGTTACGAATCCATCTGGTGGTGAGGCTGTCTAACCCACATTTTTCTATCTTATCAAGTAGTAGGTTATAGTTTACTTTATCAAATGCCTTACTGAAGTCCAAGTAAATTATACTGACAGCATTCCTCTGGTCCCCTAATTTTGTCACTTTCTCAAAGAATGCAATAAGATTTGGTATGATCTGTTTTTGACAAACCCATGTTGGCTTTTGATTATTACTTTGTTTGCATCTAGGTGTTCGCTGATTTGTTTCTTGATTGTCTTTTCCAGAATCTTCCCTGGTATTGAGGTCAGGCTGATAGGTCTGTAGTTTCCTGGATCTACTTTTTCCCCTTTTTTGCAGATGGGAATTACATCAGCTCTTTTCTAGTCTTCCGGCAGTTCCCTGGTGGTCCAGGATCATTGAAAGGTATAATTCAGTGGTTCTGAGATCTTGTCTGCCAGTTCTTTCAGAACCTTGGGATGTAATCCATTTGGTCCTCGTGATTTGAACTTGTCTAGGGTAGACAGGTGCTTACTTACCATTTTCTTCCCTATTTTAACTTGTGTTCCTAATCTGTTTTTTTGTGATGCTGTTTTTGATAGATTGGACTGTTTTTTCCCTTTGTGTAAAGACAGATGCAAAAAAAAAAAAAAAAAAGAGTTAAGAAATTAAGTAGCTTTCTCCCTGTTGCTTGTCACCTTCTTGCCATTTTCTCCCAGCAATGGACCAACTGTTTTCTTGTCTTTTTTTCTTGTTTTTAACATGATGGAATAAGCTTTTTTGGGGGGATGGGGGTGGGGGGGTTATTTTTTACTTTTGTCTCAAGCCTTTGTTCATTGTGAGCTTTAGCTTTCCTCTTTGCTGGCTAGGGCTATTTGCTGATATTCTGCCTTAGTTATATGCCCCTCTTTCCAGTTTTTATATTTGTCCTTTTTGTCTTTTAATTTGTCAGAGAGTTCTTTATGCAGCCATGCTGGTTTCTTTTGAGATATATTATTTTTCTACTTCATTGATATTGTGCTAGACTGGGCTTTTATAATCTCACTTTTCAAAATTTCCCAAGTTTCTTTTTTTTTTTTAATTGAAAAAGTTTTAAAACAAACACAATTTCCCCACAACCCCCCCTCCCAACCCCCCTCCCCCTCCCTGACTTCCCAGAGCAGAACACAAGGTATTTCTATTGACCTTTAACAATAAACTAAATTGCATAACCAATCATTAAACTAACACCCCTAAAAAAATTTTTTTCTTAACCCCCCCATATATAAAATCCTATTTCTTAAACATAATACTTCTAATATCACTTATATAACGCTTATACAAATAAAAGAAATCATTCATAAGCTATTTGATATTTTTTGGTCTGATACTTATTTTGTATATAATCAATCCATCTTCTCCAGTCCTGTATGTACCTTTCTTGTGTGTGATCCTTCAGATATGCTGAAATTTTAGCCATTTCAGCTAAATTAGTTACTTTCAGTATCCAGTCATCAATAGTAGGCAAAAAGTCCTTCTTCCAGTGTTGTGCTACCAACAATCTTGCTGCTGTTATCAAGTTCAAAATCAATTTAGTCTCTGCAACTGTACAGTCCGTAGTTATACCCAGTAAGAACAACTGTGGAGAAAATTTCAGTCTCTTTTTAAGAATATTCTGCATCACCCACCAAATCTTTATCCAAAATGCTTTGATTTTTCTACAAGTCCACCATATATGATAATAAGTTGCATCATCACAGTCACATCTCCAACATTTAGCTTGCACATTAGAATACATACATGATAATTTTTTAGGATCTAAATGCCATCTATAAAACATTTTATAAAAATTTTCTCTTAAATTTTGTGCTTGTGTAAATTTCACATTTCTAATCCAAATCTTTTCCCAAGTCTCCATCATTACTGGCTCTTGAAAATTTTGTGCCCATTTAATCATACAGTCTTTAACCAATTCCGTCTCAGAATCTATTTCCAATAAAACATTATACAACCTTTTAATATGCATTTGTTTTTGATCTCTAATTTGTTTTACCAAATTCTCCTCATTTTGCACAAAGCCAGTTTTTTGATCTTCCTTCCATCTAGCTTGAAGTTGACTGTACTGAAACCATGTATAAATTATACCTTCTTCTCTCAGTATATCTAAAGATTTCAAATACATTACCCCCCTTTCCATAATAAGAAGCTCTTTATAGGTAATCACCTCCTGTTTTTGTTCTATATGTATATTTTCTATTGCATGTCTAGGATTTGCCCATAAAAGTATCTTATAATTTAACTTATATTGATATTTTTTCCAAACCCTTAACAAAGCATTTCTTAATATATGAACCTTAAATACTTTATCCACTTTTTTGTCATATAACAAATAAGCATGCCATCCATATAACAAATCATAACCTTCTAAATTCAAAATTCTCCCCTCAGTTAAATTAAACTAATCACTAATTTGTGATAAAACCGCTGCTTCATAATATAATCTTAAATTAGGCATTTTAAGACCCCCTCTTTCACGTGTATCTTGTATAATTTTCATTTTTATTCTGGGTTTTTTCCCAGCCCAAATAAAAGTATTAACACCTTTCTGCCATTCTCTCAGATTTTCATCTTTCTTAAGCACAGGTATCATTTGGAACAAAAATAAAAATCTAGGTAAAACATTCATTTTAATTGCTGCAATTCTTCCCAATAAAGACAACTGTATTTTTTTCCAATTTTCCATAACCTTCTGTACCTTCTGCCAAAGTACCTCATAATTGTTTTTGTATAATTTTGTATTTGAAGCTGCTATGTATACCCCTAGATATTTAACCTTTTTAACTATTTCAAAATCTGTTAATCTTGCTAGTTTATCTCTTTCAAGTATAGTCATATTTTTAACTATCATCTTTGTCTTATGTAAATTAACTTTAAATCCTGATACTTTCCCGTATTGATCAATTATATCCCATATATATGGAGCCGACTCTATAGGTTGGGATAAAGTAATAACCAAGTCATCTGCAAATGCTCTTAATCTATAATCTTGTTGTCTAATTACAATACCCTTCAATTTTTCTGATTCACATATCTTATTCAATAGTACCTCCAAAGTCAAAATAAATAATAGTGGGGACAGAGGACACCCCTGCCTTGTTCCTTTCTCAATTTTAAAAGCCTCTGTTAAACCTCCATTAACTATAATTTGTGCTGTTTGCTGCTGGTATATCGCTCTAATTGATTGTGTAAAATATTCCC
Source organism: Pantherophis guttatus (assembly GCF_059756535.1). NCBI lineage: Eukaryota > Metazoa > Chordata > Lepidosauria > Squamata > Colubridae > Pantherophis > Pantherophis guttatus. The sequence continues at coordinate 254,328,567 of NC_142064.1, read as the reverse complement.
CAAAGTGCATTTTCTCTATTATTTTGAACAAAAATTGCCAGTTCAAACGATCAAATGCCTTCTCTGCATCCAAAAATATAAACGCTGCAAGGACTTGATTATTTTTTTCCAAATATTCCAATAAGTTTACAATTTGTCTAACATTATATCTCATTTGTCTCCCTTTTATAAACCCTGATTGATCATTGTGAATTATTTGTTGCATAACTGGCATTAATCTATTAGCTAATATTTTAGCAAAAATCTTATAATCAGTATTCAGAAGTGAAATTGGCCTGAAATTCTCAGGTTTAATGGAATTTTGGTCCTCCTTTGGAATTAGTGAGACAAAGGCTGTTTTCCAAGAAGGTGGTACTCCTCCTCCTACTTGTATTTTATTAAATAAAATTTTGAGTGGTTCTAACATTTCAGATTGTAAATGTTTATAATAAACAGCTGTTAGTCCATCTGTTCCCGGAGCCTTACCTATTTTTAATTGTTTAATTGCCCCAACAATTTCCTCGGAAGTTATTGGCTGATTCAGTCTCTCTCTCTGTTCCAGCGTTAATTCAGGAATCTCCAACTTTAAATATCTATCAATATCAACATCTTGAATTGCATCTTTAGCATATAACTTTGTATAGAACTCCAAAAAGGCCTTTTTTATTAAGTTCTGTTGATAAATCTCTTTACCTCTAAATTCTATCTTGTCTATAACACGTGATTTCTGTTTTTTCCTCATCGTGTAAGCCAACCATCTCCCAGGTTTATTAGCATTACAAAATGTATTATGTCTGGCATATTGTATGCTGGTTGCTACTTGCCCAGCCATTAACATATTAAATTGCTCTCTTAAGATATTAATCATATCTTTTGCCTTTTTATCTCCCAGGTTAATTATAAGCAATTGTTCTTTCTTTTTAATTTCCTCCTCTATCTCTTTCCGTCTGTTTTGTTGTTTTAATCTATATTTATTATTCAAAAAAATTAATGTTCCTCTCATATATGCCTTACACGCATCCCATACCATCTCCATCGAAGTTCCTTTATTCATATTGTTAACAAAAAATTCTTTCATTTGTTTTTTAAGCTCACACAAGTTATCTTCATATCTAAATAAATTCTCATTTAACCTCCAAGACCTCCTTTCCCCTCTTTCCTGCTCTAGTTCCACCCAAACCGGGCTGTGATCAGTTAAAGTTCTTGGACATATCTTCGTACTCTTCACCCTAGAAAAAAGATCATTTGTAGTTAATATAAAATCAATCCTAGAAAAAGATTGATGCCTATCTGAAAAAAAAGTAAAATCACTCTCCAATACGTTCCTTTCTCTCCAAATGTCTCTGAGCTCCATATCCTCCAAGATATCAAAAAAAGATTTAGGCAACTTAGCACGCATGGAAATCTTGGAAAGACTTTTTTTATCTTTCTGGGTATTTAATACCCTATTCCAATCACCCATTAGAAGTAAAGATCTATAATCCGATTGTAATATTTTGGTATGTAAAAGTTTGTAAAATTTATCTTGTTGTTGATTAGGTGCATATACTCCAATTACAAGCAGCTTCCCATTCTGTGTTGTTAATTCGATTGCAATATATCTACCTTGAGTGTCAGCCTCAATTAAATTGGCCACTAAGCCTCTTTTAACGTATATAACTAGTCCATTTTTCTTTTCTGGTGCTGATGCCATAAAATGTGTACCTAATTTCGAATTTATCAAGTACTTTTGATCTGAGGATTTAATATGCGTTTCTTGCAAACAAATGACATCGTTCTGAAATTGCTTCAAATAGTGAAATATTTTCTTTCTTTTTTGTGGAGAATTTAAACCGTTAACATTCCAAGATAAAAATTTATTTGCCATCTCTGGGCGTTCCAAGCTTTGAGAGCATCAGCTGAACCTCCTCCACCATTTTAGACTTCGGCCTAGCTCCTCCCACTGCTTGTGTTTTTTGGGCTTGTTGGGTTGAATCTTGAGGCTGTTGTGCCAGATGTTGTTTGTAAGTAGCTCTTGTCAATCGTTGATCTTTTGGCAGCTGTATCATCGTTAATGACTCAAGGGTTGGTGGTGGACCCCCACTCAATAGTGGATCTTCTTCCAGATTGGCTCCTCCAGCTAGTGCTTGAGCATAAGTTTGTGGTTGCCCTCCATCTTTCTCTTGTTGTGTAATTTCCAATTGCTTTCTAGCACCCCCTGGTGAGGGTGGCCTTCCAGCCTTTAAAACATTAGCATAAAAATCTTTTGCCTTTCCAACTGTGTTTAAACGATATCTTTGCCAGCGTATGTCACTATTATCCCAAATGGGACATCCCATCTGTACTGGAGCTGCTGGTTTCTTAGTTCATTCACCAAAAAACCAAACTGCTTTCTGTCTCTTAACATTTTAGGAGGAAGCTCTTTCAGGACCACCAGCTCTTGTCCCTCCACTTTAGTCTTGTTTCTGTAAGAAGCTTGCAAAATGTCATTTCTAACTCTCCTTGTTGTAAAATAAATCACCACATCTCTTGGTAGCTGCTTTTGTTTTGCCAGCCAGGAATTGACCCTGTAAATTTTGTCCATTTGAATTGCCACATCTTCTGGCCTTTCTGAGATCAGCTCTGCTAAAGCATTGGAGCAAACATCTTTTAAATTTTCACCACTCTTTTCTTTCAAACCTCTCAGCCTCAGGGCAAATTCCATTGATCTGTATTGTAACATAACCATTTCGTCATCCATTTTCTCTGTTTGTATCATAACCTCTCCTACTTTAGTTGCAAGCTCCAAGTTAGCATCATCAATTTCCCGTATTCTCTCCTCAATCTTTAACATATGAGTAGCCAGTCCTGAAACTGCATAAACAATGTCATCTCTTATTTCATCATGTTTTTCCTCCACTACACTTGTAAGTTTCTTTAGCTCCTCTGAAAATTCTTTCATCATTTCTGTCTGATTGTTCAGGGCACCCATTATAAATTCTTTAAGGTCTTGTGACTGTGTATCAGCTGGAAGTTGTTGTTTTTGAGTCACTACAGGGGAACCTCCTCCCCCTTTAGAAGTTGGTGGCTTTAGTTGTTTAGCAGCCATTTTATTTTAAAAAAAGTTTTTTCCTTTTACAGCCACAGAATCTTATAAACAGTCTTACAAAGTATATTTCAAAGTTTTTCCAAAATAAACAATCCTCTCTTCAAGCTATGCTCAATCCCCAGCAGTTTACTCTTCAGGCAGAGGGCTCTTAACAAGCAGTTTCCCTTTAACTTTCACTTTCCCTTCCGCCCATAACAAAGGCTTCCTCTCCAGCCTCCAGCTCAAGAGAGCTCCGTTTGCAACAATGTATTCACGGAGTTAAGTTCTGTTTCTTTTAGAAAGCTTGCACTCTTGCTTCCGCTCTGTCTGCCTTGTTAGAAATCATTAAAACTCACTGTTTGCCGGCAGAATTGGACGCAGACGTCTTGCTCTGATTAACAGAGGCACCAGCGATCCGGAGCAATGGGAGGGGTGAACTAGGGAGCTCTCACCCTCCGAGTCCCTGGAATTAATCCAGTGACTTTTGGGGAGCTCTACCCACCCCCTCCGACTCTCCTCTCCTTCTTTGCCCGAAGGAGAGTTTTTTCAAACCGCCGGACAGCTCTTTAGCGCTGTCAGGGCGGTTTTTACAGATCGGGTGGCTGGCGGTCTATGGAGACCGTCCTCGTCGTCCGCGGAGCCACCGGAAGTCAAGCAAAATTTCCCAAGTTTCTTGAGTTGTTTTCCTCTTGAGGATTCTCATCCATGGAATCCTTCCCAAGCTCTCTCTCTATGTTTATTGAAATTAGCTCTCTTAGGGCTCTAGTTTGACAGTGTTCTATTGCTTGTGTTTGCATAATGTTGAAGTTGTGGGTGCTCCATCACTAGAGGTTTTAAAGAAGAAATTGGGCAGCCAATGTCTGGAATAGTATAGGGTCTTC